>NC_068284.1:49221084-49354044 GCF_025860055.1 Xyrauchen texanus
TCCACACACAAGATTCACAGAGTCGTACAGTCCACACACAAGATTCACAGAGTCGTACAGTCCACACACAAGATTCACAGAGTCAGTACAGTCCACACACAAGATTCACAGAGTCGTACAGTCCACACACAAGATTCACAGAGTCAGTACAGTCCACACACAAGATTCACAGAGTCGTACAGTCCACACACAAGATTCACAGAGTCAGTACAGTCCACACACAAGATTCACAGAGTCGTACAGTCCACACACAAGATTCACAGAGTCGTACAGTCCACACACAAGATTCACAGAGTCGTACAGTCCACACACAAGATTCACAGAGTCGTACAGTCCACACACAAGATTCACAGAGTCGTACAGTCCACACACAAGATTCACAGAGATTCACAGAGTCGTACAGTCCACACACAAGATTCACAGAGTCGTACAGTCCACACACAAGATTCACAGAGTCGTACAGTCCACACACAAGATTCACAGAGTCGTACAGTCCACACACAAGATTCACAGAGTCAGTACAGTCCACACACAAGATTCACAGAGTCAGTCAGTTCACAGTCCATCACACAAGATTCACAGAGTCGTACAGTCCACACACAAGATTCACAGAGTCGTACAGTCCACACACAAGATTCACAGAGTCGTACAGTCCACACACAAGATTCACAGAGTCGTACAGTCCACACACAAGATTCACAGAGTCGTTCAGTCCACACACAAGATTCACAGAGTCGTACAGTCCACACACAAGATTCACAGAGTCGTACAGTCCACACACAAGATTCACAGAGTCGTACAGTCCACACAAGATTCACAGAGTCGTACAGTCCACACACAAGATTCACAGAGTCGTACAGTCCACACACAAGATTCACAGAGTCGTACAGTCCACACACAAGATTCACAGAGTCAGTACAGTCCACACACAAGATTCACAGAGTCGTACAGTCCACACACAAGATTCACAGAGTCGTACAGTCCACACACAAGATTCACAGAGTCGTACAGTCCACACACAAGATTCACAGAGTCGTACAGTCCACACACAAGATTCACAGAGTCGTACAGTCCACACACAAGATTCACAGAGTCGTACAGTCCACACACAAGATTCACAGAGTCGTACAGTCTATACACAAGATTCACAGAGTCGTACAGTCTATACACAAGATTCACAGAGTCGTACAGTCCACACACAAGATTCACAGAGTCGTACAGTCCACACACAAGATTCACAGAGTGCAGTCCACACAAGATTCACAGAGTCGTACAGTCCACACACAAGATTCACAGAGTCATACAGTCCACACACAAGATTCACAGAGTCGTACAGTCCACACACAAGATTCACAGAGTCGTACAGTCTATACACAAGTCGTACTGTTTGCATCCAACCAGAAGTGCAAAAATAGCAGAAAGGTGCAATGTGATATTCTAGTGTAGACAGGTGGTGCAAAGGCAGGACAAGAAATATATTGCAGTGCTATAAGAGCAGAATAAATATGGCTATGTAATATGAGCAGTGTATGAACAACATGTACAGATATATGCAATGTAGTGTTGTCAAAAATATCGATATTTCGATAAATATCGATACTGAAATATCTGAACGGTACCAATACTAATTTCCCTAAGTATCGATACTAGCCGAGCTGTCACTTTCACTTCTCTCCAAAGGCGCGTTGACAAACACCACACACACTCGCACTCCTCTCATTCGCTCTGGTTAAATAGCAAAAGTGAAGTGAATGTAAAGATGGCGAGTGCATGCGCGCTCACGACCAGTTTTGTTTGATAAAGAACACAGCAGGAGTGCTATCTGGAAATATTTTTGATATGAAGCCAGACATCCCAAGTCTCCGGAAGTTCCGGAGTCTCCCGCATATTGATAGCTTCTCCCTGATGCCCGCAATTTAGTTCAAATCTCCCGAATCTATAGCACATCGCGAGACAGAACATACTGCACGCATAACATAGATAGCGCGCACACAACATACATAAGCGTGCACGCAGAGAGGGAGAGAGCGAGAGACCTTATGAAAGCTAGTCAACCCCAACCCCCCAACCCCCTGACGTTTAAGTATCTTTTGTTGACATTGAGATTGGATTTGATTTGACTTGGAAATACAAAAGATTGCACTTTTTATTTACTTGCACTTTATTGGTTTTTGAATGTATGGCAATCTGAGAGGCTTTTGAACAAGTGCAATACCTCAGGACATTTTGTTCATGTAAAATATACCTCATTGTCATGTTCCAGACAGTTCTACCCTCTTAATATTGTGGCAGTTTTTTTCTCTGTGGTATCGAAAATGGTATCGAATATCGATATTTTTCAAGGTATCGTATCGAAGTTAGAAATTCTAGTATCGTGACAACACTACTGCAATGTAGTAGCAGTGACATTAAAAGTAGTAGAATAATATAGATTTATGCAGTGTATTAGCAGAATATATAATAAGAAAAACAGAGTAAATATGGATATTCTGTATGAACCATATAGACAGATATGAACAGTATGTACAGATATGTGCAGTGTGGTATCATTATAAGAGCAGTAAGAATAAGTGTATGTGCAGGATGAATAGCATGAACAGCAGTAGAATATGGCTATGTACAGGTGTAATTACAGTATGTACATTTTTAAATAAATAAATAGAACAGGATGGGTGGGATAGGGTAGTGCAAATTGTCCGGGGGGGCTAGAGTTCAGTAGGGTGACAGCTGCCGGAAAGAAGCTTCCTCTGAACCTGCTGGTACGGGTGCGGAGAGACCTGAAACGCCTCCCAGAGGGGAGTGGGGTGAACAGTCTTTGGTTGGGGTGGGATCAGTCTTTGATGATGCTGCGCGCCTTACGCAAGCATTGTTTACCCTGGATGGCCTCGATGGAGGGGAGCGAGGAACCGGTGATGTGTTGGGCAGTTTTCACCACACTCTGCAGTGCTTTCCGGTCATGGGCAGAGCAGTTGCTATACGAAACTGAGACACAGATGGTGAGGATGCTCTCGATGGTGCAGCGGTAGAAGTTCACCAGGATCTGAGAAGACAGGTGGACCTTCTTGAGTCTCCTCAGAAAGAAGAGACGCTGGTGAGCCTTCTTGATCAGGGTAGAGGTGTTGAGGGTCCAAGAGAGGTCCTCAGAGATGTGGACACCTCAGTCCCGTTGATAGAAATGGGTGTGTGTGTGTGTGCCAGCTTTAGACTTCCTGAAGTCCACAATGAGCTCTTTGGTCTTCTTGGTGTTGAGAGCCAGGTTGTTGTCAGTGCACCACGATGATAGGTGCTGGACCTCCTCCCTGTAGGCCGTCTCATCGTTGTTACTGATGAGACCAATCACCATAGTGTCGTCTGCGAACTTGACAATGGTGTTAGAGCCATGTACAGGTGTGCAGTCGTAGGTGAAGAGGGAGTAAAGGAGAGGGCTCCGCACACATCCCTGTGGTACGCCGGTGTTCAGGGTGATGGTTGAGGAGGTGTGATTAGCTAACCTAACAGACTGAGATCTGTCGGTTATGAAGTCCAGAGTCCAGTTACAGAGGGAGGAATTGATGGGATTGATACTGAGTTTGGTGATCAGTTTGGAGGGGATGATGGTGTTGAAGTTAAGATTTAAGATCCATGGAGGGTTACACAGCAATACATTTATTTTGAGTCTCAAACTTTATATCCCACAATACATTTAATCATAGATAAAAGGGCAGTGATGGCTCAGCGGTTAAGGCTCTGGGTTACTGACCAGAAGGTCAGGGGTTCAAGCCCCAACACCACCAAGACACCCCCGTCCTTGAACCTATCTGCTCCAGGGGCGCCGTATCATGGCTGACCCCGCACTCTGACCCCAGCTTTGCTGGGATATGTGAAAAATAAATAATTTCACCATGTATATGCAGAAATGTATGTATAATGTGTGACAATTGATCAATTAATTTATTATTATTTTTATGAATTGTGTTTCAGGTGAGCTGAATGTGATGTCATCATTTGTGTGTGTTTGTGTTTTTATAGTGTGGATCATGGAGGAGAGTTCAGGATTACAGCAGGACTACACAAATGTAGGTCTACACACACACTCTCACACACACACACACACACACACACACGCAGTCACACACACTCACACACACACACACACACACACACACACACACACACACACACTCACACACACACACATACACACACACACACACACTCACACACACACACACTCACACTCACACACAAACAGACACTCACACACAAACAGACAAACAGACTCCCACACAAACACTCACACACACACACACACTCACACACAAACAGACACACTCACACAAACACACAGACACACTCACACACACATACAAACACACACACACTCACACATACACACTCTCACACACACACACACATACAAACACACACACTCACACACAAACAGACACAAACACACAAACAGACACACTCACACACAAACAGACACACTCACACACAAACAGACACACTCACACACACACATACAAACACACTCACACACAAACACACACACACACACAAACAGACACAAACACTCACACAAACAGACACACTCACACACACATACAAACACTCACTCACACGCATACAAACACACACACACACTCACACACAAACAGACACACTCACACACACACACTCACACACAAAAAGACACACTCACACAAACAGACACACACACATACAAACACACAAACAGACACTCACACACACACTGGTTTAGTGATTGTTGTGTTTTAAGTGTTTTTTCTCTTCTTGTGTTCAGATGTTTGTGACCTCACTCTGGATTTAAATACAGCACACACACACTCATACACACACACATACAAACACACAAACAGACATACACACACTCACTCACACACACAAACACACACACACATACACACACACATACAAACACACAAACAGACACCACACATACACACACACATACAAACACACAAACAGACACACACACACACATACACACACACACACTCACTCACACACACAAACACACACAAACAGACACACACACACACATACACACACACATACAAACACACAAACAGACACCACACATACACACACACATACAAACACACAAACAGACACACACACACACATACACACACACACACACACAAACAGACACACACACTCACACACACACACACAGGTTTAGTGATTGTTGTGTTATTGTTTTTTTCTGTTCTTGTGTTCAGATGTTTGTGATCTCACTCTGGATTTAAATACAGCACACACACACTCATACACACACACACTCACACACACACACACTCACACACACACACACACACACACACACTCTCACACTCACACACTCACACTCACACACACACACACACACACACACACACACACACTCACACTGGTTTAGTGATTGTTGTTTTTTAAGTGTTTTTTCTGTTCTTGTGTTCAGATGTTTGTGACCTCACACTGGATTTAAATACAGCACACACACACTCATACACACACACACTCACACACACACACACTCACACACACACACACACACACACAGGTTTAGTGATTGTTGTTTTTTAAGTGTTTTTTCTGTTCTTGTGTTCAGATTTCTGTCACCTCACTCTGGATTTAAATACAGCACACCCTGAACTCATTCTGTCTGAGGGGAACAGGAAGGTGACACGTGTGAGTGAGCGTCAGTCATATCCTGATCATCCAGAGAGATTTGATAAGTGTCATCAGGTTCTGTGTAGAGAGAGTCTGACTGGACGCTGTTACTGGGAGACTGAATGCAGTGGCGGTGGTGCTGCTATATCAGTGTCATATAAAGGAATTGGCAGAAAATATAATGATGCTGACTGTGTATCTGGATACAATTTAATCTCCTGGAGTCTCTGCTGCTTTGGTGACGGATTCAGTGCCCGTCACAATAACAACTTCACTGAAATACGTCCCCCTTTACGCCACAGTGAGAGAGTCGGAGTGTATCTGGACTGTCCGGCCGGCACTCTGTCCTACTACCGCATCTCTGACACACACACACTCACACACTTACACACATTCAACACCACATTCACTGAACCGCTCTATGCTGGATTTACGTTTTATTGTAATTCCTCAGCGAGTCTGTGTGAAACTGATCATCAGACACACACACACACACACACACACACACACACCTGAATGAGTGAAATATACTCACTGTATCTCACATAAACACAACTCCAAACTCTTTCCAGAAATCATTTCAGGAATTACATTAAGTTGTTATTTACTATCAAATTAAATAATAATAAAAATAAACAGTGTTGAAATGTCAGTAACATGATCACATGTGGTGATCAAACAATCGTTTCTAATAGTTCTGCTCACATTTTATATTCTTTTATTTTCATTTATTCTGTTTAATGTTGATTGATCATTATTATCAAGTTAATCAAATCTGTTTATTGAATACTTGTGTGACATTCAGCTGGAGTTTATTGATGAAATTCAAACAGTAATATACAGAAGTTTATTTAAACATACAGTTACACTCAACACTAAACTAATGATCAATTCAGATGATTATTGATTTCTGTCTTACAGTCACTCGTGTTTTATATCAACACCAATAACCACAAATATTTATTTCTGTCAGTTCAACTGCATTAGTTTTTATTAATAAAATATACTGTAAATAACACAAAATGTAGTTTTCCATGTTCAGTGTTATAGTTACTAAATTAACCGACTGAAGCATTTCTTAAAGAGGCCGTTCATACCAGAGTGATATACATATATATATATATTAACGGTCCATTAAGGGGCAATTATTGACCCCTGGAATTGTTTTTCGGGGGCATTTTTTACATTTTAAGAGGGCAGTTGTTCGGCCATCATCTGGCACAATACTTCCAATTTGTGTTTCACTTTTGTGGTTTTAATAAACTATAACTGTCACATGCAACAATGCATCATGAGTTATTAGGATTTATAATGAATATATTAATGACATTAATATACTCAACGGCTAGGGATGTGTAAAACGGCATAATTTCACAATGAACTAGTCTGTGAATCATGTCGATGATTAGGTTGGTGTAATTTCCACAAGACACCAATCAGACGTGTTCTTTAGACACTAAGCACAGCTCTTCAATAGGATAACAGACATTCAAAAATAATACGCTTAATAACTATAACCTTTGAATGCACAAAACTGTCAAAGTCATCAAAATCTGTGTGGAAAAGTCAGATAGTAAAATATTGTAGTGGTGCTTTTCACCCTTAGATGCATGTTTTATCAATACCTCTTTGGTTTGTGTCTTCATCAGTAAATGAATACATTTGAATATATGGTTTTTATGCCATAAAATTAGACTTTATTATTAGAAATAACAAGCCGAGTCAGTCTGCAGAGCAACTCCCGTGTCTTGAGTTTTCAGTGCTTATATAGGTCTTCCAAGGCATGACTAAAACAATTCATATCCTGTTTCTATCGTGTTTTGAGCAGAAAAACATCTTTAGGGCCCCCAACCGATTTCTGTTATCTTCAAACCAGAAGGGTTCAGTTACATCCTGTGAGTCCTTTATGTGTGAGTGTCCATGTTTTCTTTTTCCCTTCTTCATTATTATTAAAATGTACATGATATCAATAAAAGCATGAGTAAAAATCATTTTTCAGTCTTAATTCTTCATTATACAAACATTCTCAGGTTTGCTTAATACCTCTTTAATAATTTAGGCACTTCTTTGTCTGCAACGGTTCTCAAAGGTTTACCCCCAAATGCAATCTTTAAATAATGTTCTACACAGGGTGTGATCCCCTGATGTACAGAATGCTTAGTATTTATCACTGTGATTTAATGTTTTAATAAAGCTGTTATTAAGACACAGTCGGGTTGAGTGGAACTCACTTTTCGGGCAGGTTTCTTCTAGACCTCCTTTTTGATGCTTCTAAACTAAAAGCATCCATCCTCTTCCTTAAACCCATATTACCCTCCCATCTTGGGCAGGTGTGCCTGTCTTAGGTCGCCCGCCTCTTTGCCATTGGAGAGTCTTACCCATCATTGGGTCACCACCTCTTGCCACTGGCCTGGTACCGCCCAGTCCTATCAGCCGATTCTTAATAATTTGGTATCCGTAAACAGACATTTCTTTTGTTTCAGGAAGTATCACCTGAGAACCGTCACAGTCAATGGAAACATCTACAACTGCTTAAATATAGAGACAGTTCAAAACATGGATAATTTCACAAAGCATTATTCAAAATTAAACAGTCTATTAAAACTGAACTGAAACTGAAGTCATTGTGTTTGGAAACAAAGATGACGTTCTCAAGGTGAATGCATACCTTGACGCTAGGGGTCAAACAACTAAAAATCAAGTCAGGAATCTTGGTGTGTCTCTAGAGTCAGACCTTAGTTTCAGTAGTCATGTCAAAGCAATAACTAAATCAGCATACTATCATCTGAAAAATATTGCAAGAATTAGATGCTTTGTTTCCAGTCAAGACCTGGAGAAACTTGTGCATGCTTTCATCACCAGCAGGGTGGATTATTGTAATGGACTCCTCACTGGCCTTCCCAAAAGACCATAAGACAGTTGCAGCTCATACAGAACGCTGCTGCCAGGATTCTGAGCAGAACCAGAAAACATGAACATATCACACCAGTCCTCAGGTCTTTACACTGGCTCCCAGTTACATTTAGGATTGATTTTAAAGTATTATTACTGGTATATAAATCACTCAATGGGCTAGGACCTCAATATATTGCAGATATGCTCACTGAATATAAACCCAACAGATCACTCAGATCATTAGGATCACATCAGCTAGAAATACCAAGGGTTCACTCTAAGCAAGGAGAGTCTGCTTTTAGCTTTTATGCCAGCCGCAGCTGGAACCAGATTCCAGAAGCGATCAGATGTGCTCCTACAGTAGTCACATTCAAATCCAGACTCAAAACACATCAGCTGTGCATTTACTGAATGAGCACTGTGCCACTGTGTGTCCGACTGTTTTACTGGATTTTATTTTATTCTAAACTGTTTCTATTATTCTTACTTTAATCTCTTCTATGTAAAGCACTTTGAATTACCATTGTGTATGAAATGCGCTATATAAATAAACTTGCCTTTAATAAATGTCACAAAATACCTTGTATAATCGAACTAATATCAGAATAAAACTAAATACAGGATAGCCTCTTCGAGGAAGCTTCATTTAAAACATCACCTTAATCAATAATGTCTCTAGATAGTTTTGAACCTACATTTATTCTCAGATGAACGTTCAACTTAATCTCTTATCTTTAATATAAACACTTAACTTCAAATTATCCTCTGAATTGGGAAAACCTGAATTGCCCTTAAAATCTTTAATCATGATGAGGAAACGGTTTGAACCTCTCCTTCATATCACTGTATCAACATTAGTGTCACATCACATCATTTACCATATAAAAGAAAATGAAAAGACACTTCAACAATGTAAAGATGTGCCTATAGAGAACACGTCAACATCTGCTGTTGAGTTTCTCGTTTCAGCAGACAAACAGAGAGTGAGAAAGGGAGGGGCTCAGAGGGGACACTGCATCTCATTACAGCTGTTCCTTCTGTTTCATTCTAGAATCTCACAGTAATATATTTAAGTTATCCTTCAACAGGGAAAAAAGTGATCATTATAAGAATTCATTATATTAACTGCTTTCAAACTTTTCCATTTGAATCCATCTTCAAAAACCTCTTCCAGAACTTTCAACCTTCTTCTCTTGTTAGAAATGTGATTACTGTTCCTGACCCCTGATCAGCTGATGGCACTGCTTCAGACATGTGCTAAATCTATCTTTCTCATGTCCATATAATACATAACCACATGCTTGAATGGTCCTTCTGGCACTAACACATGAGCTATGGGTGTTATTATTCCTTATCTGACATAGTTTTGAGCAGAGACTTCACATGTGGACAAAAACTCATCAACCCAAAGACCAATATTCCTGTTATTTAATTCTCCTTATCACTGTTATTTCATTATTTGTATTACTTTGGTTAAAAGCATGCATTAATGTCAGTTGATGGACATCTATGCTTCATGAAAACACCATATACTTCTATACATATAGTCTTTTCCTCTCTTTCTCCACATAGTATGTTCATATAGACCTGCATTATTTCAATTCATGATTTCTAAAACAACAGCCATCAGATCTTTAATAAACACAAGCTTTTCCTCTTTTTCAACATTGTCTTTCCATTCAACACAACTAACTTTAATCTTCTGTTCAAGCTGATCTTTACATTTACAGCCCCTATCTTCTCCTTCTTTATTCTCTCTAATGAATCCTTTCTCTGTTTTACTCTCTCATGAGAACAAGCTCTATTCTATCTAATGAAACAACACAAATCATCTTTAGAAACTCACAGAAAGGAAATGTTTAAAGTAAATAAAGTATAAAAGAGGCACAACTGAAACTCATCAAATCTCTCGTGTTTTGTAATAATTGATCAGTAAAATACATTAAATCATTTAATTTCTCATGACTCTCATCTTTATATCCTAATGTTTAACATCATTAACAATCAGATGTTTTCAGTTATTATTCTCTTATATTCTTCAGCATTTCCTGATAAATGATTGAGTTCAATATTAGAGACAAACATCATTGTGCAGAAACTGTACGCCTCTAAAGTGATACTTTCACAGATTTATCTCAAAATGGAAATATTGACACTAGAAAAAGATACTCGATCAACTCTTTGTAACACCCACTACCCTTTTTCTTTAAAGTGAGGGTACCAATCCAATAGTTAACTCTTACTGTGCCATACGTTTGTAATATTTACTCTTTAAATCAATAACTCAGTGATTAGATTTAGACATGATATTGAACACATGGATGTCATATATGACTGAAATCAACTTATCCAGAGGAATGTAATCCACATTAGTAATGTCAGTTCAGTAATGATTACCAGCAGTCATGAGAGTGTGAGGGCCAATCAGATAATAGCCCTCATCGTTCAGTGTTTTTCCTCTGACTTCCTCCTGCAGGATTAGCCGCTTCAATAAATCATTGGCAGGTCGTGTACAATGGTAAGAGACTAGTTGCAGAATGCGTTAGTGAACAACATACACATAATGATGACAGCATGAAATTATTTATAATATTTAATCTCAATGTTTCTTCATGGGTTTCACCTGCTACCAATGACCAATTATTAGCATTTTCAATTATTTTTATAATTAAATACACCACATATTGGGACTTTATTTCAGTTGTATCTGGCATGATTGGTCACAGAACAAACCCAAGAAAAAACTTCTCAAAGCAAATTTGAACAGTAGAGAACATGAAATGATCAAAATCATTCTTAAATGTATTTTCTTTAATTCTAGTCTCAGTGACAGCTCTCAGTGTACCCATGATCAACCAACGCCTACACTGAATATATAAAACAAGAAATAATAGAAACATATCTCATCTTAAAAGAATCTGCTGTCTATCTTTTCTAAATTCGGGACGCCCCTCTGTTTGAGTGGAGACATCAAGAGAGACGATATTTTTTAGTGCAGGGTATTTATACATAATTTTCAATAAATATTTTAAGAATTTAAGTTCTAAACTTAAGAATGCGCTTCAGGTGTCTTTCACTTGTCTTACTGTCAGAGGCCGCACTATATCTTTATATAACAGTCCTAATTCAAAGTAAAATGTTATTAGTCATCTCCAGCTCGTGCCGACTGCTGTAGCATATGGTTACAGTGACGGATTCCCTCATCATAAGATCACGTGGCCACAACATAAGGATGTCGTTACCTCGACAAAATGATATTGTGGCCACGACTTATCATCACGTTCCCACGAGTTAACATGTCGTGAACCGAACATGTCCCCTCCCGGTCACCGTAGAAATGTATACTGAACAGAAATCCTTGTTTATCTGAGACAGACTGATGCAAAGTGTGCTGTGGTCTGTCAGGAATCTCAGATGCAGTCAAACTTACTCGCATTTGTAGCAATTGAGTTTCTGTAGATGTTCCTGAAGTATTTGAGGTTATACTTTGTACAGAAGCAGGTCTGTTTTTAAGGCAGTAGTGTCATCTCAGTGATTTAAGATCAGAGATTCAATATAACTTTTTGGAATTACCTTCGACAAGATTGAGATAATCCAGAAAGATACTCAATAGTGAAATCCCTAAATTCCTTGAAATCACACATTTAGAAAACTTGTTTTCCTGTCATCTTTGCTCATGCTGTATTATGCAAAGATGAACCTCAAATCACTTTTGCTCTTAAAGAACCAGGGGGTTCAGTTTTCAATGCCATTTATAATCAAACGTGTGACCAATCTCAAGATTCTCAGGTTTACATTGTCCCTCCCAACTTCTTCAGCTGTTTCGCAGGCAACAAAATAACAATTGTGCACATATATAAAAAATTAAATAAAGTTTATAATGTCATTAACACAAATACTGTGCAAGTGGAACATTTGTCACCATTTCTTACCATTTGAGTCATGGTTTTCTTGGGATCAACTTCTACCATTGAACACACTATACAGAACTCTTTTGTACAATATTCATTTCCTACAATATGAACACATTGGTTCCATTACAGTCCGTCATTCTATCAAAGAACAGCTTTCACTTATTGTAATTTGCTCACTGAGTCGATTAATGTAAACACTCTTTGTATGAACTCAATAAATGCTCACCAAACATTAAAACATTTCAAGTCTAAATTAGAGTGAACAGAAATTAAATGACAAATAATTATATTTAAATATAAACTAAAATATTGATATGGCTCCTACACCTCCAGTTCCACAGAATCTTTCGTTCATAAGAACCTTCGTTTCCGATCAATGACTACCAAGATCTTTGTGGACATACAGACAATCTAAAATATAAGCCCAAAAAGCACAAGTCACGATCTGAACATTCATCAATAACTCACTACTAGAGAGATTTGTTAAAATATTTAATCTTGCTTTGGTCAAGAACAACACTGTACATGTTATACTCGATTTCTTTTTCATATATTTAGAGTAGTTTGTCATAAACTATACCGAAATCTGCCTTAAACAGAAACAAAAAACAAACCAAAAAGAGAATATTTACCAGTTATTTGATAAATAAGCAATATCCCTGCTACTACACAATTTCAAAACACATATCACAACAATCCAATGTGCTCCAAAGTTCACAGGACACAGATAAATGTCCTCAACTGGAAACTTCATCTGTAGAAATGATGCAAGTTGATGCTATATCAAGCCATTCTAGTAATTTGATCTCCTTCTGGATTGTCAATTCACCTTACTGAGACATCGGAACAGTCCAGAACAAGGACATTCCAACAACTGCACTTAGTACTGGTTTCTGTGAATAAAATATTTACAGTTTAAATACACAAACTGAAGTTAAGAAATAATCCGTTTAATTATTACTTTCCTGATGTTCTTCTCATAATAGGTGAAGATATGCATCTATGACCTAAAAAAATATCCCGGGAGATTTACTCCAGTGTTGGACTTACTGCTTCAAATTGAAAACTGAAGCGATCTTTAAAGGTAAGACACGTTATTTAACATGTGTTGTCTATATTGTCTATTGAAAGTCAAAATGTTTTAGTTACGAAGCATTTATTTTACGAGTAACGCTGGTTATTTCTGGAAAAAATGACATGACCATGTAAGGCTGACATGAAGAGGTCGTAAAAGTCAAAGAACTCTGCGAGAACCAAGTCATAAAAACTCTCACACAGAAGAACATCTTCACCTGAGTCAACACATCCGACTGAGCAAGGACAATCAAACACAAATCTCACATCTGACCTCTATCTGACCTCAGGCCAATTTAGGCACAAACATCTGCCCCCCTCCTTATCTACATGCAACAAAATATAATATGTGATGTATACAAATAATGTAACTAGTGTAACATGTTTGGTATCATTTAAAATGTCTCAGTGCGTCTGGTATAGTGCTCTCATTCCCAGGTTTGTAAAACTTAATGACAGCAAAGTTATAAGGTCTTTGCCAAATGCTTTATAATTCTGGAGGTCTGTCCCCATCCCTGCTTGTATGTTAATGAGGTATGTCCCCAGGACTTCCAAACCTAACCACTCCCAAAATTCCCTTTGTTCATGGTTTGGGTATTTAAGGAGATGTGACACATTGTTCATGGTTCTCTGTAGTCAGACGATCCCACACAGTTTAATGTGTGTAGTTTACATCAGGTCATTGCAATTCGAATTTCTTATGTTCTGATAAAATGTCTAAATTTGACTTATCACTGTCTAATTGGATTGATGAATGTATTATGTCACCTGGTGAATAAATTGTTACATTTGAGTTTATTCTGATTTACTCTGAAACTATTGTCTTCAGTAGATTACGTTAAGTCCTTGTTTCCGCAAATCTCCGACCAGGTTAGCAGCGGACTAAAGCCGGTTGAGTGGAGCATGGGGCACACCGACTGAGACTTTAGAGCTCACACTAACTAATAGGCATTATTTCCAGGAATTTCCGTTTAGTGTCGACCAAACCTAAATAGGCTGAAGTCTAAACCTCTGGTTATTGTAATATTTGTAATATTGTAAGTGTACGTAGGAAACTATGGCATGATCATATAAAACTACTTTAGCTTGGGTATGTTGGTCTATCTTTGTAAATGTAGTGGTCATGACCTCTGGGTAGAAATGTTACTCTAATTAAGTGTTTACTATCTAAGGGGACTGAACAAAATACTTGTAGATAAAAGGGCAAGCAGGAGCAGCCATCTAATTAGTATTTAGTCAATTACTGTTTTATTGACCAATACTGGCGTATTTGTGACCGTGATATCCGCGTGCACGGCCGGCGCGAGACTCTCTAAGTGACAGGAATCTGAATGAACGAGCACAATATAAAATAGAGTTAAATACGATGATTCAATGTTAAATCAAATTTAATAATAATAACTAAGATTAGAACATTAATATATCCTTAGAAACTTTTATAATTGGAGTCAGATAAAATAAACGAGGATCTTAAAATGAATAATATAGTTGTGTAATTGGAATTAAATAACTTAAACTGAACGCGCACGATAAAGACAGAACACGCAGGAGACCTTCATCCATGCTGTTGGAAACCGTCATTGGACCAATAGGTGGACCCCCTTACTAGACTCTATTTTTAAGAATATTTCTGTGAAACTTGCTAAATAAATATTTGCTAGCAATACTATGTAGATTTTTAACTAAATATCAACTTTTTAATGATCTTTTCCCTTTTTTTCAGATAGAGAGATGCTCTAATCTGGCATTCATGTTCAGGCTCCCATTTGCAGCCGGCAGAGATTTCAGTATGCTGGATACTCTCCTTTACCAGGGGGTTTATAGATCAGTTACTAGTTCTGGAAATTCTCTACCAAGATATGAAGAACAGTTCTGTGTCTCCATTAAGGCTCTTAAATATTTAGGTTAAAAATAAATTATATTTTGCATAAATAATATAAAATTGTGTGGCTCCTTTGACACTTAAATTTGAAAGCTAAAGATATGTACTGTACTGTATGTGTCTTTTTGACATGAAGTGTGTAATTATTATACATGAAGTTATTAACTGAGAGACTACAGGCACACTGTAAAAAATGTCAGTAATTTTAACAGTAAAATAATGCTACAGAAATAAAATGTTAATTGATTAACAAATATAATATACAGTAAAATGTTTTAATATATTTTAAAAGTCAATGCCGTAGTTTTTACAATAAAATTATGTAAAAATTAAATTATTTAAATGTAAAAAGTAAGATTTTCCTGTATAATTAATGTTAAAAAGAATGTACAGTAAATTATTGTTAAAATTACAGTATAAAACCCACAATTCCCTGCGTGACCCGTTACATTTCATTATATTTTATGGGAATAGTTATTTTTCATCATATTTTTAATATCAGTTACGTACACTGGGGTGTTCTGTGTTATATTTGATGTAATTTAGTTCATGTTTACTGCATTATTTAAATCTCACATGTGTTACCATGACGATGTTCAGTGTTTGTGTGAGTGATACTGAACACTGTCTCTACATGTTTATTGGTCTTTGCTCCTGGAAGAGCCACTGCTGATAAACTTCATGTCATCATGTGCCCTTCTGTAGTTACTATGGTGATTAACAAATACCTCATGAAGTAAACAACAGATTTTAACAGTTTTATCGTAAATTTTACAGTGCCAGTGTGTAAATTACAACCATTAAACTGTCAAATTTACAGGTTGTTCTGTAAAGTGGTTTATATTTTAACTGTATTTTTTACAGAATTATTCTGGCAACCACAGCTGCAAAAATGTTTTTGTAAAAACAACGGGATTTTTTAAAAGTGCAGGCACGGATTTACATTTACATTTATGCATTTGGCAGATGCTTTTATCCAGAGTGACTTACAGTGCACTTATTACAGGGACAATCTCCCTGGAGCAACCTGGAGTTAAGTGTCTTACTCAAGGACACAATGGTGGTGACTGTGGGGATCGAACCAGCAACCTTCTGATTACCAATATATTATACAGAGCACTTATTACAGGGACAATCCCCCCGGAGCAACCTGGAGTTAAGTGCCTTACTCAAGGACACAATTGTGGTGACTGTGGGGATCAAACCAGCAACCTTCTGAGTACCAATGTATTATACAGAGCACTTATTACAGGGACAATCCCCCCGGAACAACCTGGAGTTAAGTGTCTTACTCAAGGACACAATGGTGGTGACTGTGGGGATCAAACCAGCAACCTTCTGAGTACCAATGTATTATACAGTGCACTTATTACAGGGACAATCCCCCCGGAGCAACCTGGAGTTAAGTGCCTTACTCAAGGACACAATGGTGGTGACTGTGGGGATCAAACCAGCAACCTTCTGAGTACCAATGTATTATACAGTGCACTTATTACAGGGACAATCCCCGGAGCAACCTGGAGTTAAGTGTCTTACTCAAGGACACAATGGTGGTGACTGTGGGGATCAGAACCAGCAACCTTCTGAGTACCAATGTATTATACAGTGCACTTATTACAGGGACAATCCCCGGAACAACCTGGAGTTAAGTGTCTTACTCAAGGACACAATGGTGGTGACTGTGGGGATCAAACCAGCAACCTTCTGAGTACCAATGTATTATACAGTGCACTTATTACAGGGACAATCCCCCCGGAGCAACCTGGAGTTAAGTGCCTTACTCAAGGACACAATGGTGGTGACTGTGGGGATCAAACCAGCAACCTTCTGAGTACCAATGTATTATACAGTGCACTTATTACAGGGACAATCCCCCCGGAGCAACCTGGAGTTAAGTGTCTTACTCAAGGACACAATGGTGGTGACTGTGGGGTTAGAACCAGCAACCTTCTGAGTACCAATGTATTATACAGTGCACTTATTACAGGGACAATCCCTCCGGAGCAACCTGGAGTTAAGTGTCTTACTCAAGGACACAATGGTGGTGACTGTGGGGTTAGAACCAGCAACCTTCTGAGTACCAATGTATTATACAGTGCACTTATTACAGGGACAATCCCCCCGGAACAACCTGGAGTTAAGTGTCTTACTCAAGGACACAATGGTGGTGACTGTGGGGATCAAACCAGCAACCTTCTGAGTACCAATGTATTATACAGTGCACTTATTACAGGGACAATCCCCCCGGAACAACCTGGAGTTAAGTGTCTTACTCAAGGACACAATGGTGGTGACTGTGGGGATCAAACCAGCAACCTTCTGAGTACCAATGTATTATACAGAGCACTTATTACAGGGACAATCCCCCCGGAACAACCTGGAGTTAAGTGTCTTACTCAAGGACACAATGGTGGTGACTGTGGAGATCGAACCAGCAACCTTCTGAGTACCAATGTATTATACAGAGCACTTATTACAGGGACAATCCCCCCCGGAGCAACCTGGAGTTAAGTGTCTTACTCAAGGACACAATGGTGGTGACTGTGGGGATCAATACACCACCACCACTCATTAGAAAGCAGAGGCCCCTGGGCACAAAATCACGGTGAAACAGATGATCAATGATCTACTAGGTTGGGTACAGCTGCATCACCTCCCCCCCTGGCCACCCTCCTTACTGGCAGTTAAAGTGGAAATCCACCAGTTTATTCACACGAGGGACTCTTTACTGCCGCTACTAGAAAGGCCATAGCGGTCATTCTGACCGTTCATACTAGACTGGACCAAATGTCACTTTTTTACAATCGAAACTTCTGTCGTCATATTTTATGATGTCATCACCCTAAAAAATAAAAAAATCCTCAAATAAAATCCTCAATTTGAATAATATAGACTAATATGGATTAAATGGAGCATGCAGCGCCAAGCGAACGCAGTTAGGCCTACATAATACCATCTTTTTTGTAATATATGATAGTTTCCAATATTTCAGCAGTCGGTTCCAATACCAGTGAAATTTCACGGTTCTCGATACCATTTTCGGTTCCAAAGTAAAACACAAAAACATGTTACTAAACAACACTCTTTTATTAATAAAGTCTAGAAAACATCAGCAGCAGAACTAAGAACAGAAATATGCCATTGAGCAACACTTTCATTTAAATATATTATTTTTAAATTATAACAAAACTGAACAATGTATGCTTAAAGTATTTTTGAACACTTATAACAGATTTGCTTCAACTTTTGCAACTTTTAATTTAAGTTTTTACCAAGTACTAAAAATAAATAAATAAACAAGCAAACAATAGAATTAATAAAAAACAATTTCCAAACTAATGTGCAAAGTGCTCTCTTATTAATAAAGCTGCATTTGCCATTTTTCTTCATGATAAGAAATGCACAGTGACATATATATAGATATTATGATTAAATAAGTTCTAATCGAGCTGCATTAAGGGTTCGGGTTAGGTTAGGTTAACTTAACCCTAACCCATTAAGCGTGTGCGCTCGAGGGATGAGCGTCCCGTGACAGAGTCTCTCTCAGCCGGTGCAGTTTCAGTCTCTCCCCCTGAGATCGGGACATTCACACGACTCATAGAAGAGACGCGACCACACAGAGACCGTTTCTGAGTTTATAGTTATTAACATGACCTGCTTCTGCATTATTTCAACTTTAATAAAGAAATTTTACTGCATTTTAGATGTAACGCCGGGATGTTTCCTTTAAAGAGCTCCGCCTCCGCTTATTCCACAACGGTTCATGCTTTAATAACGTACTTTAAATGAACGTACTTTAATCACTCCCTGATACTTTGGGATCTACATCAAATAAACGTGAAAGTTTGGAGTGCATCTGGACTGATCGGTGTAATTCTGAACTGCTGCTCTCACGCGTCACCGTTACAGTTTATTGTAATTTCATGCTACGTTAAATGAGATCAAGCGACTATTCGACAATGAACATTTTTCTCATCAATTTTGTATTTTCGACGATATCGATAATGTCGACTAAACGTTTCAGCCCTAATGTAAATGATAATATGCGTTTAAACTCGCCTGCTTTAGTTGCTTGAATAAATCCGGGTGTCTGTCTTTCAGGTGCTTTATTAAGTTTGATGTGTTTCCTCCTTTCGTCAGAATATTGTGCGTCTCGCTTTGTGTCCAGCAAGTTTTTTCACCACAGTGAAAATGTTTTTGAAAGTCTAAACGCCAACAAACATGGATTGAGGGAGAATATTTCGTTAGATAAAAACATGTTGTGAATTTTGAAATTATTAAATCTATCTTTTTTCATAACATGTTGACTTTTGGACTTTACGACGCTCTGGAGTTATTGGAAATATTTGGACAACACGAATCGGAAACAATCCAATGCAGCCACCACTGGAATCAAAATCCACTAATAAATGAATCTGTTATATTAATAATAAACAGGACACGAAATTTAAATTCTAATGAATGTGAAAATGTATTAGTTCATCGACAATCACAGAACTTGCTATTGTAGCTGATTACAGATACAACTTTGATTGTTTATATTCTATTATTTTCTTTGTAAAATAAAACAAATCAATACAATAGCTTATAAAAACATCACCAATGAGTATTTCAATGCATAGTAAAAACATGTATGAAACACATATAGGCAAAACCCAAAATGGCCAAAACGGTTAATAAAGAATATGAACATTCGATAAACTGTACGACAACTGATTTAGAAAGCAATATTTGTTTTACTGTGAGCAAAAATATCATGCTGTAAAATCATTATGAACGTATTCTCCTAAAAGTGGCTCACTTGAACAAGGCATCTGGTTGTTTTGGGGGGAAACACCGCACATCATTCACTGACGCTTGTGGATCGATTACTCAGTCAACACAGGTAATCTCTACCTTCCATGTGCAGATCCCACACACGACCATCTGACATTTGTCACAAGTGTCCTTAGTCACTGACGTGCGGTCTGGGTAGGCAAACTAGGCACTGCCTACCCTGCCAAAATTCAAAAATAAAATGTTTATTAAATAATAAACTTGTATTTATATTTTTACTTTTTATTCTTGTGATTTATATATGCAATATGTGTGTTATTCCAATTGTTTAGACGTTATGATGACAAATGTAGCAGTTACGCATAATCAACTAAAAACAAATGGTAGAATAAGCAGTGCTTTTACGGTCCATTCATTGCAGGCGACAAGCGGAAAACCCATGTTAGCATCGCGCTCGATCCTGTATTCTTTAACATGTACGGCAAAAAGCACAAATCTGCTGTGCCTTTTGACGTAAATATGTTATGCCCGTAATCATCTCCGTTACGTATCAGACATGGACCAATTAAAATCAAGTTATTCCTGGACATTTGCGTAGCTAACGTCATTACACCACAGCTAGCGTAGCCTACATGCCTAATCCCCGCCAAATTCAAAATCAAAATGACAGCACCGGCCGTCATCACGGAATTAAGAAATTTTTCCAAGCTCGATTTTAATTCCAAATATGAGTTAATTGCAAGAGGGAGGTCTACGCCAGCCTTAGATGGACTAGTACAGCAAAAGGGCCCAAAAATTATCCGATCATTTCAAACTGATTGGTATGTAAGAAAAGATTGGCTATGTGGCTGTGCGCTTGTGTGTGTGTGTGTGCGTGAGAGAGAGAGAGAGAGAGAGTACACTATATACATCCTGATTTGTACATTTCTTGATATGCCGCGCTTGTGCGTAACGTTCACTGTTTACGCTTGTGTGTGTGTGTGTGTGTGTGTGTGTGTCTGTGATGGAGAGAGAGAGAGAGTACACGATATACATCCTGATTTTTACATTTCTTGATATGCCGCGCTTGTGCGTAACGTTCACTGTTATTACGTATTATTAGCTTAAACAATAAATCAGGTAATCTGGCTTTCATAACTCAGTGCCTAGCCTCTTTAAGACATCACCGCACGTCACTGTCCTTAGTTTTGATTTTCTTGCAGTTTCTCCATCATCAGCTGCTCCTGTCTGGGTCCTCGCACCATCAGATGTGTGGCTTTTGCTCTCATATGGCCGTAGCGAAGTTCATTTGCCAGTCGCATTATGAAGTTCCTCCGTGACATTCTCTCATTTGTGCATTTCTTCAACATGATGGAAGCATTTATCGCAGCCAGGTCAAGGATATTATAAAAGACAGCCACTGGACATCTACGTGTGGGTGCTTTCACAGAGTATTTCCTCGCCATTTGATCTAGCACATCTACTCTGAACTTGGTTCTGTTGTAGAACAGCTGTGTGGACGGTGCTTTTCTTCTGTTGCTCTGATAGATTGTGAGCGTTGCATCGTCACTTCTCGGCACCTCCGTGGTGAACAGCGCCCTTTGTTCCTTTACGTAGCAAACGCTGAAATGCGCGCTGGACTCTAGCTAAATCAGAAAAAATATTTATTTAGGTGGTTCGGTGTACGCAGATTCGGAAGGCTTCGGTGCCGATCCGGGCATCTATAATAATCAGGTTTTTAATAAGAGGAAAAAGTCATAGATAGACCTACATTTTGAGGCTGTCAAACTGGTAATGTACGTTAATCTACCCATCACCGCCAGGCCTCTGCCGCCTTCAGCTGCTTCCGAAGCGCCCGCTTCTGTTTCGGTCTCAAGTGGAGTCAGAGACGGTGGTGGTGGGGGGGCACTTGAACAAGTGTCTGTCACTCCAGCCGGGCTGTGGTTCTCTGTCTTGTCGTGCTGGTGCTGATGCTCAGGTTCATCTGAAATAGCAAGGCTGGATAATGTGCTAAACTCCTCTTCACTAGCATCACCGCAGGTGTCGTCAGGCTCTTTATTTGCGTCAAGCCGACTTTTGAAAAAAGTGGAGATGGTTGGAATATTTCTCCTAAATAAATCCTCTCTGCTATCCTTCTCCCTTTTAGCTCTCCGTTTTGTGGCTCCACTGCTCCACCGTTTTTTATCCATGTTGTTTGTTTTTTCGATGTCCTCAACTCGGTTGAATTTCCGAGGTAACCTGACTCATTGTCATCATCAGACAAAGCCAAAAATCTGATCATGATACTTTTTTGTGTGCAAATAAATGATTGTTAACACAATCATAACATACACACAAACAAACACTCATTAATTAATTTAATTTTAATTTAATTAAATAAAGAAAAAAGGATGAGGCCACACAGTTAGTGGGGTCTTGGAGGCCCCCTACAGATTGGAGGCTCCCGGGCACCGGCTCAATCGGCCCAGTGGTAAATCCGGCCTTGACTACAGGGAATATTTGTACTATTAATAAATAATTTATCAACTTTGGACAGAACTGATAATAAGATTTCTCATCCTCAGAATCTGAAGCAGGACCAGCAGGAGCGGGAGCTTCCTCCACCTGATTATCTTTTGTCCTGTGGTCATTTTCCATGTTGTTCTGGCCCTGGTCTTCATCAAAAGTTCACCTTCTTAACCTTCTTGGCCTTCTTCTTGTCTGCTTTAGTCAGAGGGGGGAGATACGAAGGATTACAAACCGACAGGGGTGGGAGCTCGTCCTAAACTGCTCAATTCCAGCTACCAAGGAGCTTGGATGAAGGTGACCCCCAATTCATTTGACTAATTTCTTTGGTTGCACATTTACATGGGGTTTTCAGTTCTCCCTGATTCCCATCGTCAATGGGGAACCAAGCAAGTCACTTCAGGGCTCGTGGGCGAGGGGATTTATGTTGTGTGACCACTACAAAGCACTTTTAGCAGCTCTAAATTTTGTAGACCCTACCACAGAGGATAATCAGGTTCGCCTTAGGAAGATGCGTTATCTTATGGACCACCTCAAACAAAAATGCCAGCAGCTCTTTCAACCTAACCAAAATCTTGCAATAGATGAACGTATGGTCAAGTCTAAAGCTCGTCAAAATTTAAACAATACATGAAGGGCAAGCATACTCGGTGGGGTTTTAAATTATGGGTAATTGCAACATCAGACTCTGGGTATACTTTCGACTTTAATGTTTACACAGGTAGTCATGATGGCCGTGTCATTGACTTGGCCACCAAAGTATTTGAATCGTTACTGCAGCCATTCAAAGACCAGGGCCACAATGTTTGGTTTGACAACTTTTACACATCCTCAGCTCTTATGGTTATGTTGTTAGAAATGGGAACTAATGCCTGTGGGACATGAGGCTGAATCGTAAACTATTTCCTGCAGAATTTAAAGACATCAAAAGATGGGAACTCAAAACAGCTCGAGGGGATATGAGGTGCTGTAGGATTGAGGGGAATATACTTGTAATTCAGTGGAAGGACATGCGTGCAGTTACATGCCGCTCCAATTTACACAATGTGAATGTCTCAACCGAAATTACTAAGTTTGTAATAAATGATGGTGACTGGACAAAAGAAGTAGCTCTCCAGCCCACTGTCATCAGCAATTATAACAAAAATATGGGCGGTGTTTATAGGTCAGACCAAATGATAAAATCTTACGACGTCCTACGAAAAACTCAGAAGTAGCGGAAGAATCTTATTTTTAGACATAGACATTGCCGTTGTCATCCACTTGATAGTTCTCCCCTCTATTCTCCCTCTCTCCTCTCCACAGGTATTGCAGTTGTTGAGTATTTATGAATTTATATATTTTCTGTTCCTGCATACATAAGATCTATATTTCAGTTTTTTTGTCCTTCAATTTCAGATGTAATCTCAAATTATTATTACAGGTGCTCACAAGGAGTATTTGAGGAGTTTCATGTGAAATATATCTTAACATTCTAAATGTTTGTTTTATTCCGTTTTCCCACTAATCACTAGAATTGTCATAACTTTTAAACAATAGATTATATTTCTAATCTGTCTGCTATTCTACATTGCCCACAGAATTTTATATATTTCATATTATCTAAGTTTCCCTCTAGCTTGTAATTAAAATGGTTGAAAATGCAGTTGTCTAATGAAGTATAGTGGCCGGAGAAGATTTTTGTAAAAATTGCTGTGTGAAATCTTATTGATAAAGGATGACTAACCTTAAATAATCACATATATTTATATCATTTGAAAGCCCTAGTTCTTCTCTTCAAAATGGTATATAGAGTCCAGATGTTTGATGTTATATGAACATGAATATAATTTGAATTTGGATATGAATATCATATCCAAAGAGTAGTGATGTATGTCTCGAGACCACTTTTACGTGGTCTCGGTCTTGTCACGGCCTTGACGGTCTTTGGTCTTGGTCTTGTCTTGGTCTCGGACCTCTCGGTCTTGTCTAGGTCTCGCTGTCTCTGACCGACATAGTGGTTGGGGGATTTAGCGATACAATACTACAATATCCACGACGACACAACGTTCGATAATGCAACAGTATTATTATTTCACGCCCTTCAAATGCAACCAATCACATTTATTTTTTTGTGACAGAGCCGTTGGTGCTCATCCATCCATATAACATTAGCCTATACCTCAGTGAGTGAGTGTAGCGTAGAGCATAAAGAGCACAGTCAGTCAGTAGCATGTCAGCGAATTCCTTGGTCATAAAATTTGCTTTCGTAGAACACAATGAGTTCTTCTGCACATCGTCAAACAAAAAGAAGCATTCGGCGAAATGTAGATTCTGCAAAGTCTGCTTGACAGAGACAGCCGGGACCACCTCAACGTTCACCAGACACCTGGAGCGTAAACACAGGGAATGCTATCTACGCATTTCAAACTCTTTGAGGTAAAACCTTTCCAACCTCCCATGACCAAACAGATCATGTATCTGCTGAATTATTGTTGTTTATCATGTGTTCTTCTCACACGTACGGTATAAGTTATTTAGGGACATATTTTTTGCAAGCCTCTCTAAGGGCGTAACTAACGTTAACCTGATGAAGAGTGTATCTAACGTTACATCCTAAGTAACGAGATTTTGGGTAACTGCACAACTGACAGATGACTTTGAGCACACCGCCAACGGTGTGTGTGTGTGTGTGTGTGTGTGTGTGTAACCATAGCGACAAAATGACCAACTTTCGGATACTGCACTTAAATAAGCCTATAATTTCGTTTTTAAATATATTGTTTGATTACAGTATTGTATTTAAGATGGTGTTAGACTAAATAAATGGTCTTTTAAATATCATCTGCATATATCCGTTTTGTTGACTAAACATTAGGCCTAATCCAAGTTTATAATTGTGTATCTTTAATTTGATGTTACGTTTTCATCTACACATTAAGTATAATTTCAATTGGTTACATATTTCTCATTCTTTAGACAGTTGTTGGAGGTGTTTGATGTTTTGTCAGATGAACCAGTCATGTCAGTCCTCAACAGTACACAAAAGTTAAGGGAGTCTCAATCCTCTAATAGTGCAGTAACAGCCGTCATGCAATTGCTACACATAGTTCATCTCACCCAGTCTGCAAAAACATTTACAGTGAGCTCACAGTCACACACATGACATGGTCTGTCTCTGTATTGTTCTGCCTGTGTAGTTGAAGTAATACCGTCTAATATGTATTGAATGTAAACTGCGGCTGAACCCTAGTATGCAGCTGTTCTTGAATTCATACAAGTTATTGCTTAGCTTCAACACTAGTCTGTTTTTTTTCCCCCGGTCTCGACTTGGTCTCGGTCTTGGTCTCGACTTGGTCTGTCTTGGTCTTGGTCTCGATACCCTCTGGTCTTGGTAGTGTCTTGGTCTCGGTTTAGGCGGTCTTGACTACAAGTCTACCAAAGAGACAGGAATATACTGGATCACTGCTACACCACAGTAAAGATGCATATCCCTCTGTCCCACGTGCAGCTTTGGGACTCTCTGATCGCTGTCTGGTTCATCTTCTTCCAAACTACAGGCAGAAATTAAAATCAACAAAGCCAGTTGTAAGGACTATAAGGAGATGGACTATTGAAGCAGAGCTGGAACTACAAGCCTGCTTTGGCAGCACTGATTGGAGTGTTTTTGAAGCTGCAGCTACAGACCTGGATGAGCTCACAGATACTGTCACATCATACATCAGATTCTGTGAGGATATGTGCATCCCTACTAGGACTTATTTATCATTCAATAACGATAAACCATGGTGTACAGGAAAACTCAGACAGCTTCATCATGCCAGAGAGGATGCTTACATGGGGATAGAGTCTTGTTATAATCAGGCCAGGAGTATACTGAATAAGGAAATCAGAGTGGATAAAAGAAGCTACTCTGAGAAGCTGAAAAACAATTTTTCCACTAACGACACTGCATCAGATCACTAGATCACTGGAGAATAGATGAGAATAGATCACTGGAGCAGTGTGAAGTCCCATGCTGCTTCAAATGCTCAATCATTATCCCTGTCCCAAAGAAACCCAAGATCACAGGACTCAACAACTGCAGACCTGTCGCTCTGACGTCTGTGGTCATGAAGTCATTTGAGAGACTGGTGTTGGCCCACCTGAAGGACATCACTGGACCCTTTCTGGATCCCCTGCAGTTTGCTTATCGAGCTAACAGGTCTGTGGTTGATGCAGTCAATATGGGATTGCATCATGTCCTGCAACATCTGGACAGACCAGGGACATATGCAAGGATCCTATTTGTGGACTTCAGTTCAGCTTTCAACACCATCATCCCAGCTATTCTCCAGACTAAATAACACCAACTCTCTGTGCCCACCTCTATCTGTCAGTGGATCACCAGCTTTCAGACAGATAGACAGCAGTTAGTGAGACAGGGGAAATTTACTTCCAGCACCTGTACCATCAGCACTGGTGCCCCCCAGGGATGTGTGCTCTCCCCACTACTCTTCTCCCTCTACACCAATGACTGCACCTCCAAGGACCCCTCTGTCAAGCTCCTGAAGTTTACAGACGACACCACTGTCATCGGCCTCATCCATGACGATGAGTCTGTATACAGATAGGAGATTGTCTGGTGCAGTCAAAACAACATGGAGCTGAACATGCTCAAAACAGTGGAGATGATTGAGGACTTTAGGAGGAACACCCCAACACTGACCCCCCTCACCATTCTGAACAGCACTGTGCCAGCAGTGGAGTCATTCAGGTTCCTGGGCACTACCATCTCACAGGACCTGAAGTAGGAGACACACATTGACTCCATTGTGAAAAAGGCCCATCAGAGGTTGTTCTTCCTTCGCCAGCTGATGAAGTTCAACCTGCCACAGGTGCTGCTGATCCAGTTTCACTCAGCAGTCATTGAGCCTGTCCTCTGCACTTCAACTGTCTGGTTTGGTGCAGCTATGATATCAGACATCAGAAGACTTCAGAGGACAGTTCGGAGTGCGGAGAGGATTATTGGTGCCCCCCCTTCAAGAACTGTACACTTCCAGAGTGAGGACATGGGCTGGTAACTCTCACACAGCCCATTATCTTTCTGAACTGTTGCCTTCTGGCCGACGCTACAGAGCTCTGAACACCAGAACCAGTTTCTACCCCTCAGACTATCATCACATAAACAGTTAAAACTGCCCCATTGAGCAATAACAATGTGCAAAACACAGCTTAATCTATTTATATTATCCAACATATCCTCTTCTGCCATTACATACATTGCACTATGTGTGTGGTGGTGGCGTAGTGGCTAAAGCACAGGGCTGTTAATCAGAAGGTTGCTGGTTTGATCCCCACAGTCACCACCATTGTGTCCTTGAGTAAGGCACTTAACTCCAGGTTGCTCTGGGGGGATTGTCCCTGTAATAATTGCACTGTAAGTCACTTTGGATAAAAGCATCTGCCAAATGTGTAAAGGTGTGTTTCTGAGTGTATGTATGTATAATTATGAATTTATAATATTATTTTTTTAATTTTTATTACCTATGTCTTGCTGCTGTTTTTGTATTGTTGTGCACTGGAAACTCCTTGTACCAAGACAAATTCCTTGTTTGTGTAAGAATACTTGCAATAAAGCTGATTCTGATATTCTGCACAGAATGGAATTTTCTGAGTTTTGGGATCAGACTGGAAAGGGTTAAACACTGAATGTGGTCAAACTGACCTAAAAGAGAATAGAAGGGTAAAATATATTAATTAACTTTACATCGACCAACAACTTCCTCCTAAATCGTCCAACTCTTTTAAGTTTGAACTTCAACTGAAGCCTCGTCTCACTCCAGCACAGCAGGAGGCGGTATGCACCTGAAGAGTTTGTTTGTAACTGTTAGATAATTTTGTCATCCAATGTATTTAATTTATTTGTTGATCTGCAATCCCCGTCTCGATACGGCTCAGCTGAGGGAAGAAAGAACTGACACAGAGAACCAATGCTATCAAATCCTTTCTTCAACGTTTATTGTCTCAACACTCTGTTTTATGGTCCAGAAAACCACATTCCACTGGACCTTCACCAATGAAATAGTTCTTTACCTTATATGGGGGTGACATACATGTTTGAGCTACGTGCGAAACGTGAGACAAAAACACATTCCTTAGAACATCTTTAGAGCAGGGAGCAGCTGTAGCTACCCCCAACAAGAGATACATAAAAGAGGCCTTCATTATTCCACATTACATCACCAGAGAAGTTGTTGAGTAGCATTAATTATTCCACAGTAACCCGCCATTAATCCACTGAAGAAGAAGAAGATGAAGAAGACAGTACACAGTTTCAGACGCAGCGGCCAGAAGATTAAAAAGAATATCACGGGAGCAGCGGTAAAGTTTGTTAGACGGCTCAAGTGTGTTAGAAATAATGAAAAGACAGACAGCCTCTCAGTAATGATTAACTTTGATGAAAATAAAATGCCAGAGAAAGTTTATCTAGGATGTGTAAGGTATGCGGTAAGACCATACGTTCCTCCTCCGCTAAGATGTTATAAATGTCAAAAATTCGGTCACGTAGCGGCAGTATGCAGAGGTAAACAGAAATGTGTGAGGTGTGGAGGCGAGCATGAGTATGGCAAGTGTGGGCAAGGTGTAAATCCTAAATGCTGCAATTGTGGTGGAGACCATAGTGCAGGATATGGTGGTTGTCAGGTACGAAAAAATGCAGTCAAGGTTCAAAATGTTAAAATGACAGAAGGGATAACATACGCTGAGGCATTGAAGAAAGTAAACCAGACTCCTAAAACAAATGAAACTAGGAATGAAGGAATTAATTCAAAACAACAGAGGAAAGAGCGAAGAGATGAAAAGGTAGTAGTGGATGATAAAGTGGCATTTGTAGCATTTATAGCTGAAGTAGTGAACTACTCAGCACAAACTGAAAGCAGGACTGAAAGAATCAAAATCATTATCAGAGCCGCAGAAAAGTACTTGGATCTGGGGAATGTTACTGTGGACATGATAAATGAAAGGCTTAAGATTCCAACATTAAATAGTCAAACAGAAAATAGTCAGACAACATGTGGTGGATCTTAATGGTGTTATATATCTTACAATGGAATGCAAGAAGTTTGATTGCAAATGGACAGGAGTTTAAGAAATTTATAGAAAACCAAGAGAAAAGCCCAGATATTATATGTATACAGGAAACTTGGCTTAAATCACAATATAACTTTATAATACATGGCTATATTACTATTCGGAGGGATAGACATCAAGGGAATGGAGGTGGAGTAGCTACTTTTATAAAACAAGGAATTGGGTATAAAACAGTTGAGGTATATAGGGAAATAGAAGTTGTGGTGGTGGAAATATGGGAAGGAACACGGTGTATTAGAATAATAAATTTTTACAATCCATGTGATAAGTTAAGAAAGGATGTTCTAGAAAGTATAGGAGGGAATGGAAGTCAAAAAACGGTGTGGTGTGGTGATTTTAACGCTCATAGTTCAATATGGGGAAGCGCAAAAACAGATTATAATGGTGAGATCATTGAAGATATGCTAGACTGGGGAAGATTAGTGTGCATTAATGATGGAAGTCATACTAGAATTGATTTGTATAAGGGAAGGCATTCAGCATTAGACTTGACAATAGTCTCTGAAAGCTTAGCGAGTAAATGTAAATGGAAAGTACTAAAAGTACAATAGGAAGTGATCATTTTCCTATTTGCAGTAAAGTTGGAGTAGATATAGAACAAAGAGTGGGGGAAAAAATGCTTAGGTGGAGGTTCAAGTCAGCGGATTGGGATAAGTATAAGGAGTTATGTGAAAGCAAAATGAAGGAAATAAGTAAATGTATAGAAGATGTTGATGTTTTTAATAAGGAAATATGCAAGGTTCTTCAGAGTACAGCTGAAGAAGTAATAGGTAAGAGGAAGGCAGGCAGCAGGAGGAAAACTATGCCATGGTGGAATGAGGAATGTAGTGAGGCAATAAAAAGTAGAAATAAAGAACTCAAGAGCGTAAGAAGGTCACTTAATTTTAACGATTTAGTTAGCTATAAAAGGGCACAAGCTATAGTGAGAAGAGTTATTCGGACGTCTAAAAGAAATTATTGGAGGGAATTTTGTAATAGAATAGGGGAAGACATTGAAATAAGTGAGTTATGGAATATGATACGAAAGATGGGCGGGATACAAAGAGATTACAACATACCTGTACTAGAATATAATAATAGACAATTTATATCTGAAAGTGGAAAAGCAGAGGTGTTTGCAGAAACATTTGTTAAAGTTCATAGTAATTCAAATTTATCAGAGGATGTTAGGAAAACTAGGGACAAGATATTAAGTAAATATCCTAATTTATTGGAGGAAAAAGGACCTTCGGGTAGTACGTTGGATTCAGAATTCACCTTGTATGAATTGAAAAAAGCACTTACAGGGGTTAAGCAAACATCTCCAGGCAGAGATGATATTTGTTATGAGATGGTAAAACAATTATCAGAGATAGCATTAGAGACAATTTTGAGGCTTTTTAATAAGGTTTGGGAGTCAGGAAAGTTACCAAATGACTGGAAACATGGGGTCATAGTGCCTATTCCAAAACCAGGCAAGGATAATACACAGCCAAATAATTATAGACCTAGCATTAACATCTAATTTATGCAAAATAATGGAGCGTATGGTTATGAGTAGATTGGTATATGTCATTGAAAGGGATGATATCTTATCACCTTGCCAAAGTGGATTTAGGAAAGGACGAAATACAATGGACTCAGTACTGTGTCTGGAATCTGAAATAAGAAAGGCTCAGGTAAATAAAGAAGCTTTATTTGGGGTATTTTTTGATGTCGAAAAGGCATATGACATGATGTGGAAAGAGGGACTTTTAATTAAGTTAGAAAAAATGGAAATTAAAGGAAGAATGTATAACTGGATCAGGGATTTCCTGTTTAACATAACTATACAAGTAAGAGTAAGTAATGCTTTTTCTCAGATACACACAATAGAGAGTGGAACACCTCAGGGAAGCGTAAGCAGTCCAATTCTGTTTAATATTATGATTAAAGACATCTTTACAAAGGTTGATAGGGGCATTGGAAGATCTTTATATGCAGATGATGGAGCGCTGTGGAAAAGAGGGCGTAATGTAAAGTATGTGGAAAGATGTTTGCAGAATGCTGTTAAAATGGTAGAAAACTGGGCAAATGAATGGGGATTTCGGTTTTCAGTAGATAAGACTCAGGTAATTTGTTTTGCAAAAAGGAAAAGTAACCTTACTATTAATATTAAATTGTATGGACAAGAAGTGAAGCAAACAGCAGTTGTGAGGTTTCTAGGTATATGGATGGATATGAAACTGAATTTTAGTATACATATCCAGAAACTGGTTGACAAATGCAAAAAAGCATTAAATATCATGAGGTGTCTAGCAGGAGTTGATTGGGGAGCATGTCGTCAGTCACTTAAAATAATATATTGTGCTCTAATAAGATCGGCAATAGACTATGGCAGTATGGTATATGGCACTGCATCCAAAACTCAACTCGTAAAACTAGAGGCAATTCAGTCACAAGCTATGCGAATTTGTTGTGGAGCGTTTAGATCCTCCCCAATATCAGCAGTGCAAGTAGAGATGGGTGTAATGCCTCTAGTAATTCGTAGGCTCAAGTTAAAGATGAGGTATTTTATAAGCATAAAGGGACATTCGGACAGTCACCCAGTTAAAATGGTGTTGGAGGACTGTTGGGAATGTGGATATAAGAAGTTATCAAGTTTTGGATGGAAGGCTAGTGAGGAAGCCCGGAGAATGGGATTAAGTGATTTCAATGTTGCCCCTACTGTGGCTAGGTCAGCAATTCCTCCTTGGTTGTTCCCAATGCCTTTGATTGATATCCAATTGCTTAAAGAAAAGCATATGGATAGAAATGGATTAGAAAATCTAGGTATACAGCAATACATAGATCAAACTTATTATAGTGCAGTGCAAATATATACTGATGGTTCAAAAGACCCAGAATTTGGGAAAACAGCAGTAGCGGTATATATTCCACTTTTTAACATTAGAATGTCCAAAAGAACATCAGATCATATTTCGGTATTCACTGCAGAAATAACAGCAATATGTCTAGCACTTCAGTGGATAGAAGAAATACAACCAACAAGGGCAGTGATTTGTACAGATTCTCTATCAGCTCTAAATAGTTTGGAAAGTGGAACATCATCAGCAAGGCAAGACATGATAATTGAAGTAATGCAGAGTCTTTACAGAACAAAACAGTATGGAATTCTGGTAAATCTTGTATGGGTTCCATCGCATATGGGTGTGAAAGGAAATGAGGAGGCTGACAATATGGCTAAACGGGCATTAAATTATTCACAAATTGACATTGAAGTGGCATTAAGTAAAACAGAAATTAAAGTGATAATAGCTGAAACAAATACAGGAAATTTGGCAGAAGGAATGGAATGAAGGAACAAAAGGTAGACATTTTTACTGCATTCAAGGAAAAGTAGGTTCAGAGAGAAGAAGATTCGGAAACAGGAAAGAGGACATATTAATAACAAGAATGCGTATTGGACATTGTTTATTAAATCAATGCTTACAAAGAATTGGTAAACATGAGAATGGAAATTGTGATAAATGTGGGTTAGCTGAAACTGTAGGACATGTGCTTATAGAATGCGAAGCTTATGAAAGAGAGCGGTTCCAGCTAAAACATGCTTTAAGAAATATAGAAATCAATGAGCTGTCACTTCAGGTTCTCCTAGGAGAAGGTACTAAGCAATCAAGAATTTATCATGAGTTATTTATATTTTTAAAGGAAACAGGATTATATAATAGGATGTAAAAATCCCTTCTATGTATTGTTTTTTTTTTTTTTTTTTTTTTTTTTTTGAAAGAGTAGATTTAGTCTAAACTTCCTTTCCAATATGCGCTTCACACTCCATTTTAGTAGGTGGCGGGAATGCACCTTTTAAGTTGGTTTGCCAACCGCCATTAAATCCTAGAAGAAGAAGAAGAAGACGCAGCGGCCATTTCAGGGTGTTTACACGATTATAAATCACACTTTACAGTAAGATCAAACTCTTTCTTTAAACTTACGACAACTGTGATCAGAAGAAGAAGAAGAAGAAGAATGGTCTCTGTGTGATCTCTGAAGACAGAAAGAAGAGGAAGAAGAACATTTTGTTTTTGTCAGTTTGTCACTGAAACCGAAAGTAAACCCGCACAGATGAAGAGACGCCATTTCAGTGTTCACACGATTATAAATCATACTTTACGGTAAGATCAATAATCTTTTATTATGACATTTTATATTTGTTTTCTCATGTGCTTCTTTATCAGTTCATACTCTTTCTTTAAACTTATGAGAACTTGTTTTCAGATTCAGTACAAAGATCGGGATGTTTATGTTAAGAGATTACAGTTATATTTTCATTATTTTATACACATTATCATATTAACACTTTAATAAACTTTCAGAAACACAAACTGCATCTTTAAATGTTGTTTGGATGTTTTCAGATTCCTCCGAAAGTGAAACTAAATTCAGGATCTATTTTAAAGAGCGGATATTAAATGAAGAGAGGAATATTCATCAAATATCATCATTACTTGACTGAATCTCTGAATTGTCTGGAACAATAGATCAGTGGATTGTGAAGCACTTTGTTGGTGATATTCTGGTCAGTAAACAGGAACATCAACAGCTGGAGACTGTGAGTAAAACAGGAAATCATCTTTCAAACTCTCATCTAACAGCAGTTATTAATGAATACATTTGAAATAATGTGATCAATTACTGACACTTCTCATGCTTTTATCTGAATAGTCAGTATGTGTGTGTTCAGTGTCTTTGCAGGTGTAAAATCAACATTTTAAATGCTGTCATGACCTCCAGAAAGAGTCTCTCTGGAGAACGTCACACAAACACAATGAAAAGGTCAGACATTGTCAACAGTTTGTTTTATATTCAGCACAAGGAACTCAAATGTGCTTTCTGATCTCAGCCTCAATCACTGTCAAATAACGTAAATACCCAAAATAAAATGTTGAATTTTCAGTATATTTCTGGTACTAGTTTTTGACAGTAGTAATTGTACAATTTATTACCAGTGGTGGTTCTAGCTTGTATGGTCGAAAGAATATATATTAATCAAATTACTGATAAATCACATGAATTGAACTCTGTTTATTTGCTGTTTTAATGTCATTCACAGAGAATCTCCTGAACCCAGTTGTGTGTCCATGAAGAGTGACCGGTCAATGGATCCTCCACGTAACTTCAGGTCACGACCCCCTTGTGCTAATATGAGGTGAGGACTCATGTTGACTGACAGTATGAACATGTACATCACAAAGATAACAAGATAAATCACATGAACTGAACTCTGTTTATTTGCTGTTTTAATGTCATTCACAGAGAATCTCCTGAACCCAGCTGTGTGTCCATGAAGAGTGATGGGTCAATGGATCCTCCACGTAACTTCAGGTCACGACCCCCTTGTGCTGATGTGAGGTGAGGACTCTCATGTTGACTGACAGTATGAACATGTACATCACAAAGATAACAAGATAAATCACATGAACTGAACTCTGTTTATTTGCTGTTTTAATGTCATTCACAGAGAAGCTCCTGAACCCAGCTGTGTGTCCATGAAGAGTGACCGGTCAATGGAATCTCCACTTAACTTCAGGTCACAACCCCCTTGTGCTGATATAAGGTGAGGACTCTCATGTTGACTGACAGTATGAACATGTACATTACAGTCTGAGGGGTGATTAGAAACTAACATAACAGTTAAAACAAATGATATCAATTGGATCAATATTGATTATATGTCACTGTCATGCATATATACATGTGATACATTCATTTAAAATCACTGTGTAATGCACACACATCATTACTGTTAAAACAAGTGGTGACAGTTGGAACAATAATGATGAGTAATGATATTTACAGTATTCATATAAGTTTATATTAAACATAACATCTAAACACTTCAAGAGTGCGTATAATGTACACAATAAACACTTCTTCAATATGATTTATTATTAGATACTTTAAATCTGCTTCTCCGGGAACCAGCACCTTATCATGGTGGAGAGGTTTGTGTGCCCTTATGAACCTGAGGGCTGTGTTGTCTGGAGCCAGGTGCTCCTGATAGGTCCTCCCAAGGCAATGTGGTCTCAGGTGAGGGGCCAGACTAAGAATGGTTCACAACGACTCTTGGAAAAAATGGCAAGAGGAGGAGTTACCCTGCCTCGGAGGAAGCCCGGGGCCCCCGTCTGGCGTGACATTTTTTTTCATTTATTTTGCCGTTGTCCTGACTCGACTTAATATCATTCCCAGCTTTCAACTTTGTTTTCAAAATTATATATATATATATATATAATTTTTTAATATTTAAAAAGAACTATGTATAATTAATATTGATATAAATATGTATAATCATTATATATTGAATTATTGTTATATGAGGGGCTTTCTCAGCAAATATTTGTATATGCGATTAATCGCGATTAGTTAATTGGGACACCATGTAATTTATTCGATTATATTCAGTTATCGATTGACAGCCCTAGTTATCATATCTTTACTTGTAAATCTTTGCTTGTACAGAGGGAGTTTCCTGTTGGCCAGTGAGGTCAGCTTTCATAACGTGTCAATTAAATCTATAACAGAATCGAGTCTCACACTCATATACACACACACTCATACACACACACACACACACTCATACACACACACACATGCAGTGGAGAAAATGTCAGAGAGAGGCGATTGGGTGTGACATGAGTGTGTGTGTGTGAGTTAAAGCAGTGTTTCTCAACAGGGTTGTGGACAGCAGGGTAAGAACAATGACGTGGTTCTCCCATTGAAGATATTTCGGCGGCCGCACAAGTGATCGACTATTTAAGACTGCCGATGTAGATATTCTTTTATTTTTTATTAGAATTTTACATTATACAAGAAACACAAAATACAACAAATAATACAAAGAGAATACAAACAAATGAACAATAATAATAAATAATCTAAGAACAACCAGCAGTGCGTGTGAAGCGCACTCAATAGAGGACTGCCGAGGCAGATTTAATGATAATCTCACAAACAGATAAACTAAACTTCTCACCTGCAGTTTCACACGAGTGTAACAGAACCAGCTCACGATCATGATATCTGGTGCACGCGTGCAACAACCGGACTTCCCTCGAGATTGTGGAGCGCAGACCTCAAAACTGATGCGACCAATTTCAATTCTAGTGAGACTTTTCTAGTTTAAAGCGTTACGGAGGAAGTCCAGTCGAATCTCTCAAACAGTAACAGCCCTGACATGCCAAACAGCACTGAGGAGCACCACTGTGATATGAGCTCTTTTCTTTCATTATACATCACTTCTACAAAACTGCTTCAGGATTTTACACCAGTAAAAGTAACTGTGATATTTTCACTAAATGTTTCAGTTTCATGTGAAATAATCTAAACGTAGAATCTATTAGACCTCATTTTATATCAACAGTGGCATCTGTAGTTAAAGTTTCAAGATGTGTTCAAGATTTCTCATAAATACATTATTATTATTATTATTATTATTATTTAAGACTAGCACACTGACCCAAATGGGATAATAATGGGCTCATATAAGTAAATATGTTCTTACATTTTTAAAAGGGGGAGAGAAAACATATTTTATTATTATAAAAAATATATTATTATAATTCTGTTATCTTTATTTATTTTATTTTCAAAAGGGAGACTTTTCTTTTTCAAGAAAGTGAAAAAACTGTTTCAAGTTTCAATAATAATAAAGTGTTTGCTCAACTAAAAACATAACCTTGTGTTTTCACTCTTTTAAAGGTCATTGTAACTGATAATAGTAGTTGTGTAATAGTGTGATGATTATCATACCGTGTAAATCTCATAATGTTGCAACCCTGTTCATGAATGCATTACCACCTCGGGATGTGCATTATATTTCAATAACCGGTCCATCATCAGTTATTGATTACAGAGATTGCAGCAAATTTGGCAAATATTTGTGCAAATGTCAGAACTGCTGTTTTTCTTTCTGTGAGATAACATGACAACATCTACACACATGTTGAATCTGACTCAATTACACTTCTGTGATTTAAATGAGAAATCTTCATCTCTGTGTTTGAAGATATTTGATGTTCTTCTTTCATCAGTTTCTTTTCTCCTTGTTTTCTGTCGTGTGAATAGAGATGATGTGACTATAGACCTGCAGCAGGATTCTCCTCCACCAGTAGATGATGTTCTTCAGACAGTCAAAGACAAACACAAAACCAGCATGAAGAACAAGTCTGAGAGAGTATTTGAGGGAGTACACGAGAATGAAACGCTCCTGAACAGGATTTACACAGAGCTCTACATCATAGAGGGAGAGAGTGAAGGGGTGAATGAAGAACATGAGGTCTTACACATGGAGAAAACACCCAGAACTCAACACCATCAAGACACTCCAATCTCCTGCAATGACATCTTTCAACCCTTCCCTGAAGCAGGATATAAGCAGGTGAAAAGGAGGAAAGAAGAAATAAAGACAGTTCTTACTAAAGGCATCGCTGGAATTGGGAAAACAGTCTCTGTGCAGAAGTTCATTGTGGACTGGGCCGAGGGAAAGGCCAATCAGGATGTAGATTTCATGTTTGTGTTTCCATTTCGAGAGCTGAACTTGATTAAAGATGAGCAGTACAGTCTTCACAAACTTCTGCTGGACTTTCATCCTGAACTTCACGATCTGGACTCAAAGATTTATGATGAGTGTAAACTTGTGTTCATCTTTGATGGTCTGGATGAAAGCAGAATTAAACTGGAGTTTTCAGACAGTGAGAAAGTTCCTGATGTGACTGAGGCTTCATCAGTGGGTGTGTTGATGTCAAACCTCATCAAAGGAGATCTGCTTCCCTCTGCTCTCATCTGGATCACCTCCAGACCAGCAGCAGCCAATCAGATCCCCTCCAAATACATCAAGCGTGTGACAGAGATTCAGGGATTCAATGACTCTCAGAAGGAGGAATATTTCAGGAAGAGAATCAGTGATGAGCATCAAGCCAGCAGAATCATCTCACACATTAGAAGAGCAAGAAGCCTCCACATCATGTGCCACATACCAGTCTTCTGCTGGATCTCATCCACTGTGATTCAAAACATCCTGAAACAAGACGACAGTGCAGAAATCCCTCAAACTCTGACTGAAATGTACATCCACTTCCTGCTCATTCAGATCAATGTGAGGAATCAGAAGTATGAAGAGAAACTCCTGCAGTCCAACAGAGAAGTGATTGTGAAACTTGCTGAACTGGCGTTCAAACAGCTGATGAAGGGCAATATCATGTTCTATGAGGAGGACCTGAAAGAGAGCGGCATAGACGTCACTGACGCCTCAGTGTATTCTGGGATCTGCACTGAGATCTTTAAGGAGGAATCTGTGATTCATCAGAGGAAAGTCTTCAGCTTCATTCATCTGAGCTTTCAGGAGTTTCTGGCAGCTTTCTTTTTGTTTTACTCACATTTAATGAAGAAGAAGATCAGTGAATCACTGCAGATGATTCTGGATTCTAGATATAAATCAGACATTAGAGGAAACTCTCTGGATGATCTACTAACAGCAGCAGTTGATAAAGCCCTTCAGAGTGCAAATGGACATCTGGATCTTTTCCTGCGATTCCTGCTGGGCATCTCACTGGAGTCCAATCAGAGACTCTTACAGGATCTACTGACACACACAGAGAACAGTTCAGAGAGCATCAGAGAAATCACACAGTACATTAAACACAAAATCAAGAATCATGAAGTTAAATCAGATGTCACAAACATCTTTTCGTCCAGTAAAGATTATAAACCTTTCTCAGCAGCCAGATCCCTCAATATGTTCAGTGATGACTGTAAACCTCTCTCAGCAGCCAGATCCCTCAATATGTTCAGTGATGACTGTAAACCTCTCTCAGCAGCCAGATCCCTCAATATGTTCAGTGATGACTGTAAACCTCTCTCAGCAGCCAGATCCCTCAATATGTTCAGTGATGACACTAAACCTCTCTCAGCAGCCGGATCCCTCAATCTGTTCAGTGATGACTGTAAACCTCTCTCAGCTGACAGATCCATCAATCTGTTCCTGTGTCTGCTGGAGATGAACGATCAGACTCTGTCCAGAGAGATTCAGGAGTTTGTGAAATCAGACAAACACTCAAAGGAGAAACTCTCTCCTGCTCACTGTTCAGTGATCGCCTACATGCTTCAGATGTCAGAGGAGGTGATGGATGAGTTTGATCTGAAGAAATACAACACATCAGATGAGGGCAGAAGACGACTGATACCAGCTGTGGGCAACTGCAGAAAAGCTCTGTGAGTATTCATTAATGTCATCACACAAGATAATGAGATTACCTGCAGTTGACTGTGACATGATACAGTGCTGATGCTCTTGTACCTGTACATGATGATGATGATGATGAAGATCATCAATCTGTTCTTCTGTCTGTCTGAGGTGAATGTTCAGACTCTGTTTGTTCTTAACCACAAAGACTAGAGGTCAGAACTGTCAGGTGTCAGGTGGGGTTTGAGTCGGGGTAATGCATGTAATTAGTAATAAAAAGATATTATTATTAATATTCTGACTAATATAGTATAAATAATATAACATGTATTTAATATGTATTTTTTATTTGAACATATCTTGTTTCGTGCACATGCTCTCACAGACACAAACAGACAAGAGTTATTCAGAGTTATTGATAAATTATGATCTTGTGAGCAGCCAGATTAAAGTTCAGTCAGTAGATCAATCCCATTGTATTCAAACATTGCATCAGTGCATGTGCTGTAAGTGCTGACTGAAGGCAAACTGTTGTTAGGTTTGACAGATTAGACCGCTAGCGCTAACTAGCTCCTCTTAATATCACTATTAATCTCAAAGAACATCGGTGTAAATATTTCAGTGGAATGACAAAGTGTCACTCTGGAAACTCTTTCTTACTGATGGAGATTGCTGGATTTCCCTTCCATCCTGTGTGTGTGTGTGTGTGTGTGTGTGTGTGTGTGTGTGTCTGTGTCTGTGTGTGTGTGTGTGTGTGTGTGTGATCTGACAGAAAGGCCCAGATTTAATTAACCAGACATTTAAAGTGACCGCTAACTTTTACAGGACTGTTGGGTTGTGTTTACTATTCGGTTAGTCTCCACGGTAACACACTCAACAAGTCACGTGATAAGATGCGCGGATTGATGGTCTCAGACGTGGAGGCAACTGAGATTCATACTCCGCCACCCGGATTGAGTCACTACATCACCACAAGGACTTAGAGTGCATTGGGAATTGGACATTCAACATTGAAAAGAGAAAAAGATCCAAAAAATAAAGTCAATACATACAGTGTACATACACAAGAACTCCACAAAACTTCTTCAGTGTGTCTGATAACATACGGGGCACAGATGGCATGTACCCACATTTGAAGCTCTTTTAATACATGTAGAATATTTGACTTCAGAACTTAATTCTGCTTTAAATATCATGTTTGTGCTAGATTAAATGCAAATATAATTAAGAGAAATGTTGCGTTGGACTTTAGTGCTCTCTGATACTGAACTTGTGAATTAATTTCGGGATCTTCTGTCCTGTCAGATGTCTTCAAAACAGCAATCGAAGTGTAGTCGAGTCAATCATTTCTGGAGACGTAGTTTCAAAACCAAACTTTTACCCAGATGTTCATGAAGCATCAGAATTTACACTTTAGAATATATATATTAAACAGTCTCTGTTGGGTTCATCCAATAAAGATTATCCAGAAATCTTCCCAAACTATCATCTAATAATATTATCCAATCAAATCATTTGCCCTGTATTTGCATCATCACTCGAGCCAGACATCCCACATGACTTCATTTTTACTTTGATGTGCCTAAAAGCACAATTATCTTATTATATATGCATAAAACACACTATAATTACTTATATAGTTACATATTCTATATTGACTAACAATGATTACTTTCTGCAGTAATTTGATTAGTATATTTAATGATTTCCCTTATTTGAGTTTATTAATCACACACAAAACATTCCTGTGAGATGGAGAAGTATGTGCGCTGCCACCGGTGGTTTTCCTTATCCTTAAAACTCCATAATCATTCGCTTGACAAAAGCATCCCGTCTCGTCCCGTCTCGTCCTGTCTCATCCTGTCTCATCCTGTTTCCCAAGGACTCTCACTGTCTGCATCACATCAGCTCATTTTCCCTTGACACTGAAAGGCCTTACACAGAGAGAGACTGCAAGCTAAACTGTATTTTTCCATTGATTTGCACTCTGATTATTAATCTGAGTAAATGATAATTAAATCAATATATTAATGATGAAATATGTAACATATTGAATAACATTCATAATGCAGTTATTCATAGTACATTGATTACACATTTATTTTATTTAGTGTTCACATCCAGGGATGTTATTCTTCAGATTTATCCAGAAGATCATTCTGGATTAATTTTGGAATCATAAAATCCTGGTAATATAGTCCAGACATTAGAACATGTTCAGTCTAGATGATGTTTAGATGGAGAAATGATCTTGTGTTACAGACTCGATAAAATGGATGAGTTTATGGGAAACCACTGTCCGTATTAACTCTGTTAATTGAAATATACAATCCAGAAATAATACTAGCCACACAATGAAGAGGGGTTGGCACTACAAAGAACATGAAATATTTGTATTCATTCTCATTTTCACATTAATGTGGAAAAACTAGCGTGACAGTTGTAAGAGCTGCACAGGCAGTAAGTACATGTTGAGAGAAACCCATTCAATACTATATAATATTTACAGATGTTGAGCTCTGAGACACGCACATGACATCTGTTCATGCAGCATTATGGACAGAATTAAGATTGAAATCACAATATGAACTGGCATGATTATTACTAAAACACAAAATGATGCATTATAAAACAGTCTGCATTGACTGCTTCAGTCAGCACTGCATGAGCTAGTGGCACCATCTAGCAGCTGTGTCCAACAGAACACAGATCAATGCATCATGATGACATCATCCCGTGTTTATCATATCACAATTGACCCCCCTTGGTTACTATCGCTAGTTAATGCATTAGGTTAAATTTAAACATAGAATGTAGAAACACTTGAGGGTTTTAAACTGAAAAATGGATGTCAGTGATTTGGACCGTGTCATGATTGTTGGTGCCAGACAGGCTGGTTTGAGTATTTCAGGGATTTTCAGGCACAAAAGTCTCTAGATGTTATTTTTCAGAATAGAGCCACAAAAAAAAACATGAACTGAAGCAGTTGTAATAATGAATCAGTTCCTCTAATAGTTTTCTCAACATTAAAATATCTTTATTTTTTCTGTTATAAGCATTCACACAATCACAAAATAAATGTTTTCAGCCATAACTGTCTAAATTGGCTGTTTTGATACAGCGATGCTGCAGTGTTCCCCATCTGGGTCTAGGGGTCTCTCTTGAGCACCGAATATGCCTCTTATGCATGAAAAAAGGCCAATGAGAAGTTGGCAGACAGTATTTGCATACCCCACCCCAGACATACGGATATAAAAGCGAGGAAATACTATGAGTTCATTCAGAAATTTTCTTCGGAGCCGATGGTCATGCGTGTAGTAAGCTGCGAGTCACAAACCTGTTCCTGTTCTTCTGACACTTGTCTTGTCTCCTTCTCTGTATGGCAGTGCAGTTTGCCCCTGGGTGCTTCGACAGCGCAAACTTAAAAGAGTGATTTTCTCTATAAAAGAGTATTTTCCTCTAAAGAGCAATAACTAAGGCGGCATTGATCGTCCTTTTCAGAGCATGACCATGGCCACATTGCTGTCTCAGCTCACTTCAAACAGAAAGCACGCCACTCCATCGCTCCTTCCCACAGGATTGAGGACAGTGCCGCTGGCGATGGAGGGGATTTGGGGACGGCAGCACCGCCGGACCACCCGCCCCTGGCACGCTCGTTGACTCCCGTCCGTGTTCGAGGCAACAGCGGCTCGCCTCACAGCCAGCCTGGCTATCCTCTGGAGCTCGAGGTGGATGCCCCGGGAACCCTACCACCTGGCGGGGTCGCCCTGTGCTCCCCTCCAAGGCCTGTAGGACGACGTCTTCACTGACGACCAAAGCCTACAGTGCCACCAGACACGCCGCTTCTGCCCTGCATGCCATGGCCCTCCTGCAAGTCCACCAGGCCAAGGCACTCAAAGATCTGCACGGGGGTAGCCCTGATCCCGACGTGCTGCAGGAACTGCGCTCAGCGACCGACCTCACCCTCATAGCCACAAAGGTCACAGTGCAGTCACTCGGGCAGGCGATGGCCACACTCGTGGTCCAGGAACGACATCAGTGTCTGAACTTGGTCGAGATGCGTGAGACCGACAAGGTTCGCTTTCTCAACGCCCCTTCTCCCAGTTCGGCCTCTTCGGCGACACCATCGAGGACTTTGCCCAGCAGTTCTCTGCGGTGAAGAAACAGACGGAGGCCATTTCACATATCCTGCCCCGCCGCAAGCCTGCCGCCATGGGCCATGCCCTGTCTGCTCGCCGAGGGCGTCCTCAAACACCCTGCTCTGCCTCAAGCCGGGCCCAGCTCTCAGCCCACGTGTAGAGAACCCCGAATTAAGCAGACGCCCCCTATCTCACAGACCCCCTCGAGTACCCGTAAGGCTCCCAGGTGCTCCTGAGACGTTCGACCCAGGGACCAAGACGTTAGCTCCGGAGCTGGTAAGCAGACCACTCCGTCCCCCGGTGGAGGGCCAGGAGGAGAATGTTCTGTTGAAGCCCCACCAGGTATGTAAAAATTAATTGTCCCCTTGGTGCCCCTAGCACGGAGCTTGGATGCGTGGCTTTCACTTCCCAATCCGTCACGCTGGCTGGCCCGGACCATCCGACTCTGTTACGCTATTCAGTTTGCCAGGCCTCAGGCACCCTTCACGGGCTTCCGCTTTACCGCAGTGCACGGCAAGCATGCCAAATCCCTGCACGCGGAAATCGCTACCTTTTTACTCAAAGATGCAATAGAGCCTGTCCCTCCAACCGAAATGAAGAAGGGTTTCTAGAGCCCTTACTTCATTATACCCAAGAAAAGCAGCGGCTTACGACTGATCTTGGACTTGCGAGTTTTCAACCGGGCTTTGCACAACTCCCGTTCAAAATGCTCATGCAAAAACACATCCTAACTTGCGTCCAGCATCTAGTCAAGTCAAGTGGTTTTTATTGTCGTTTCAACCATGTACAGTTAGTACAGTACACAGCGAAACGAGACAATGTTCCTCCAGGACCATGGTGCTACATAAAAACAACATAGGACAAACACAGAACCACATGAGACTACACAACTAAATAAAATACCTATATAAAGTGCACGTGCAAACATGTGCAAAAAGTACGGGACAGTACTATAAATTTCTAACAATCAGGACAATAGGCACAGTGAGAGACAGTGCAGTGCCGACCAGTACACAGTAGTGCAAAAAGATGACTGTTTCTAAAAACGTAAACATAACATACTATGAGATAGTGTTCTATGCACATAGCAGTTATTGAGGTAGCAGACAGTTATAAAGTGACAGTAATTAAAGTGCAACTCAGGACACGGTGTGTGTGTGTGTGTATTGAGAAATCTGATGGCTTGGGGGAAGAAGCTGTTACACAGTCTGGCTGTGAGGGCCCAAATGCTTCGGTACCTCTTGCCAGACGGTAGGAGGGTAAAGAGTTTGTGTGAGGGGTGTGTGGGGTCGTCCACAATGCTGGTTGCTTTGCGGATACAGTGTTTTTTGTAAATGTCATTGATGGAGGGAAGAGAGACCCTGATGATCTTCTCAGCTGTTCTCACTATCCTCTCCAGGGCTTTGCGGTCCGAAACGGTGCAAGTCCCAAACCAGGCAGTGATGCAGCTGCTCAGGATGCTCTCAATAGTCCCTCTATAGAATGTAGTGAGGATGGGGGGTGGTAGATGTGCTTTCCTCAGCCTTCGAAAAATGTAGATATGCTGCCGGGCTTTCTTGGTGATAGAGCTGGTGTTGAGGGACCAGGCGAGGTTCTCCGCCAGGTGAATACCAAGGAATTTGGTGCTCTTGACGATCTCCACAGACGAGCCGTCGATGTTCAGCAGAGAGTGTTCACCTTGTGCTCTCCTAAAGTCAACAACCATCTCTTTTGTTTTGTCGACATTCAGGGAGAGGTTGTTGGCTCTACACCAGTCCGTTAGCCGCTGCACCTCCTCTCTGTATGCTGACTCGTCGTTCTTGCTGATGAGACCCACCACGGTCGTGTCATCGGCGAACTTGATGATGTGATTCGAGCGTCGTCCGTTGAACGTTTTGAACTATGCGCAAACTGCAGTGGGTCTAGTGAGGGGGGCAGCTGGGTCTTAATGTGCCTCATGACGAGCCTCTCGAAGCACTTCATGATGATTGGTGTGAGTGTGACGGGATGGTAGTCGTTGAGGCAGGACACTGAAGACTTCTTTGGCATGGGGATGATGGTGGTGGCGGCCTTGAAGCACGTTGGAACGACGGCGCTGCTCAGAGAGATGTTGAAGATGTCGGTAAGAACATCTGCTAGCTGGTCTGCACATCCTCTGAGCACTCTCCCAGGAATGTTGTCTGGTTCAGCAGCCTTCCGTGGGTTGACTCTGCATAGAGTTTTCCTCGCCACCATGTCATTCTGCACTTCAATCCGAGTGTCGAAGTCGTTCAGCGCATCTGTGTCACAGGCAACTGAAGGGAGACATCTTTGTCACAGGCAACTGATGTCGTCCTGTAGTTGGTGATGGCCTGGATGCCCTGTCACATGCGCCGCGTGTCACCGCTGTCCTGGAAGTGACTGTGGATTCTCTGGGCGTGTGCGCGCTTTGCCTCTGATTGCCTGGGACAGTTTGGCCCTAGCTGTTCTTAGGGCAGCCGTTTCGCCTGCACGGAAGGCGGAGTCTCGTGTCCTCAGCAGTGTGCTCACCTCTGCATTCATCCACGGCTTCTGGTTGGAGCGTGTGGTGATGGTCTTGGAGAAGGTGACATCATCAATGCACTTGCTGATGTAGCTGGTCACTGATGCTGTGTATTCCTCAAAGTTGGTAGAATCGCCATATGTTGCAGCCTCCCTGAACATGTGTCAGTCAGTACACTCAAAACAGTCCTGAAGAGCAGAGATGGCTCCTGCTGGCCAGGTTTTCGGCTGCTTCTGAAGCGGTTTTATGCATCTGACGAGCAGTCTGTATGCTGGAATTAACATAACAGAGATGTGGTCTGAGTAGCCGAGGTGGGGGCGGGGCTCCCACAACGCGCCTGGGATGTTTGTGTAAAGAAGATCAAGCGCGTTCGCCGCTCTCGTTGCAAATTCCACATACTGATGGAATTTAGGGAGCACTGTCTTGAGATTCACATTGTTGAAATCTCCGGCGACAATAAACAGTCCGTCGCGGTGAGCGTTCTGCAGTTCTCTCATAGCCCTATACAGTTCACAGAGCGCTTCCTTAGCGTTAGCGCTGGGGGGAATGTAAACTCTGTTCACCACTGTTATAATAACAGTGGTGAATTCCCGTGGTAAATAAAAAGGTCTGCATGTAACAGTCACAAGCTCCAACAGTGATGAACAGTAACTAGAGACTAGCATAGAGTTCTTGCACCATTCCGTGTTGATGTAAACACACAAGCCACCACCGCAAGTCTTGCCGCAGAGAGCTGTATTTCTGTCGGCACAAAACGAGGCAAGCCTGTCTAGCTGAATGGCGGTGTCCGGAACTCTGTTGCTGAGCCACGTCTCCATGAAAACAAAGACGCAGCAGTCTCTAAACTCACGCTGTGTAGCCTGCTGGAGTCTGATATAGTCCAGTTTATTGTCCAGGGAGCAAACATTTGAGAGCAGGATAGACGGGAGAGCCAGCCGGCTAGGGTTTGTTTTTAGCCTAGCATGGACCCCCGCTTTCTCACACACCGCTTACGACGTCTTCTCCCCCGTCCACCGGCATCAGGCGACGCCGAGAACTGGAGGCCTGGTTTCCGTAGCAAGCCGAGTACGCGTAGCACCTCCTGCAGGTCATCATGCAGCTTGGTTTTTGCATGAGTCTTATATTTCAGTAGTGTCTGGTGATTGTAGACACGAACACCGATTGCTCCGATGTCCCTGTGCCGCACCATTTTTGGATCCGGAGTGGCCGCTGCGTACTACCGCGCCGCCATCTTGGCGAATCCATTATGCGCTCACAGAGACCAGGTGCTCAGCCTAGATTGGTTCGCAGCAGTAGACCTGAAGGACATATACTTCCACGTCTCAATATTGCCTCGACACCGACCCTTCCTTCAGTTCGAAGGCCAGGCGTATCAGTACAAAGTCCTCCCCTTTGGCATATCTCTGTCCCCTCGCGTCTTCACCAAGGTCGCAGAGGCAGCCCTTGCCCCACTCAGAGAAGCCGGTATTCGCATACTCAATTACCTCGACGACTGGCTCATTCTGGCCCACTCCCGAGAGTTATTATGCACTCACAGAGACCAGGTGCTCAGGCCCCTCAGCCGTTTGGGGCTTCAGGTCAACTGGGAAAAGAGCAAGCTCACCCCGGTTCAGAGCATCTCTTTTTTTGGCATGGAGTTAGACTCGGTCTCAATGTCAGCACAACTCACCAACGAGCGATAGTGTTGAAATGCCTCGCCTTCTTTAGGCCGGGCACAGCGGTTCCAGAGGCTCCTGGGGCATATGGCGTTCTTCGCGGTGATTGCGCCGCTAGGGTTGATGTATATGAGACCGATTCAGCACTGGATTCAGACTCGAGTCCCGAGGCGATCATGGTGCCGCGGCACACACCGTGTGATGGTCACCCCCGCCTGCCGCCGAACATTCAAACCCTGGACAGACCTCTGCTTTCTGCGGTCACCCTTGCAGCAGGTGTCCCGATGTGTCCTGGTCACGAATGACACCTCCAGATTGGGTTGGAGCGCCGTGTGCAACGGGCACGCAGCCGTGGGCCATTGGAAAGGGGCCCCGCTGTGCTGGCACATCAATTGCCTAGAGTTGTTGACTGTTTTCTTTGCCCATTGGAAGTTTCTCCCATTAGTTCGAGACAAACGTCCTAATCTGGTCAGACAGCACCACCGCGGTAGCGTACATAAATCGCCAATGTGGCGTACGCTCCTGCCACATGTCACGACTCGCCCGTCGTCTCCTCCTTTGGAGCCAGCAGCGACTCAATGTGGTAGGGGATGCGCTGTCACGACAACGCTTGCCTGCCGGAGAGTGGAGGCTTCACCCCCAGGCGATCCAGCTGATTTGGGATCGATTCGGCATGGCCCAGGTAGACCTGTTTGCCTCCCAAGAGACCTCCCACTGCCCGCTCTGGTATGCCCGAACAGAGGCTCCCATCGGGGCAGATGCACTTGCACACAGCTGGCCCTCGGGGCTGCACAAGTATGCATTTCCCCCAGTGAGCCTTCTTGCACAGGTGCTGTGCAAGGTCAGGGAGGATGAGGAACAAGTCACCCTAGTGGCTCCCTATTGGCCCACCCGGGCCTGGTTCCCTGGCGAATTCCCCTGAGGATGGACCTTCTTTCTCTCACTCTCTCTAAAGACGGCCCTGCTGATCGCGCTTGCCTCCTACAAGCGTTCTCTGTCAGCAACACTTCGGTCCGGCTGACACACGTGATCCTAAGACCGTTTTACAACCTCAGGGTTGAGTCAGTCTCGTCCCGTGTTATCTCAGGTCCGAGCCGGTAGAACTCTGTGCACGCTGACGGACTGACCAGGTGGATCGCTTGCGCCTAGCGCTCTTTCCCTCAGCCGAGGTAAAACCGTGCGCTTTTTCCCTCCCAGGAGATCCCACTCACTCCCTGAATGACTCCTCCCTATTCAGTGGTGGAATTCGCCGACCCAATCCACTGCGGGTACTCAAATCTACCCTGCACTGGGATAGGTGCTCCACCGGTCAGGCCTCCTACATGAACTCCTGTGTGTATTTTACACGGAACGGTCCCCTTACGAGTGGACCCGCGTCTCCCTTAGGCAGTTCCACCTGCCCTCCGGTCGCCGTGTTGTAGCAACTTCCCCCTCCTTGAGGCTGGATCTACCATCATGCCATTTTTCCCACATGTGAACAAAGAGGCCCATGTGACATATTTCGCCACTTTTACCTCCCCCTTCATGGGCAGGTGTGGCCTCCGCAGGGTCTTTTCCCCCTGAAAGAATAGGAAACTGGGGAAGACCCCCTTCCCACGATGCTTGTAAGGGCCCCAGATGTTTGGCTCTATGCAAGAAACATAGAGAGAAAAGAGGCCCGGCTAGGCTCGGCAAACGCTGCCTTGTTCCCCTGTTTAAGGTAACCAGAAGGATTCCAACGTCTTTTGTGGGGCATTGGGGAAGGGTACGTGCAGTCTGACACAGCTGGTCGCCTTGGCACGTGAAATACCTGCCCGCTCCTGTGTCAGCAGTACACGTACACGGCTCAGCGCATGGCATGATTTGAATTGGACCCTAGTGTCTCTTCTTCGACACAACGTCGAAGTGAGTGACAGACGGGGAATGTCTAGGTTACGTATGTAACCTCCATTACCTGATGGAGGGAACGAGACGTTGTGTCGAAGAAGCGACACTAGGGTCTAATTCAAATCATGCCATGCGCTGAGCCGTCTAATTCAAATACGTAACCTAGACGTTTTCTGACGTCAATCATAACTACACTCTTGGGCAAAAAATATAAATGTCAAACATTAAGCTTTTAATGATCTTAACCACAAATCATTGGTCAGGAAACGTCTCGCTTTAATTCCTCTGTCCTCATTTCCTTTCCTTGCATCCATTCCTCGTTTTCTAAGAGGGTGAGGAAAGGAAATAAGAAATGCACAATTTCAGAAATGAGAAGCAGTCTTAGAAATCTTTACTTTAACTCAGAATACAATGCATCTTAAAATCACGTGATCTCATCATAATCATTATAAATATCTTAAAATTACTTTTATATGTTTAGTAATATAGAGTCTGTCCCCCATCTCACGTGAAAACATGTTTTTTTTAATACAGCGTGCATTAAAGCTGATATGTAACTTGTTCTGTGTAAAAATTATTTGTCCTATCCCATCTTAATATGCAGAGACAACTATAATTAAGCTATTCGTAGCTTACTTTTCTTGAAACTTGTAAACACTGTTGTAGAGTATTTGGTATGCTAAATTTAGACGGGAACCGTTAAAGTGGTCGTCTTCTCACACCAGTATATGTAAGGGAATTTATGTGTGAGCTAGGCATTAACTGTCCTTATTATGTAATGAAATGTATAATGGAATTAGTTGCATTCGACAACCATTATAAATGAGATAAATGACAAATAACTAGATTATTTATCTCAATAAAATTCTCCACCATTGAAATCGTAATATAACGTCTAGTTTTATCCGCTCACACTTTCTATTGAAAGGAATTAGCTTTAATAAGGGAATTATGATTAATTTACTTATTGGAGTAATATTATTATCATGGCTTATTGAAAATATTATCACACGTATGTGTAAAATGTTCCTGGATTAAGATCAAATGTTCAGGGTTTCCCGCAGCACTTTGAAACTAAGGCGGCCGTCTAAGCAACACACGCCTGCCGCCTTAACTACGTCGTCAAAAAAATATATATGAGCGATACTCGCCGTGTTACTCTGTCCTGTTTTCTCCCTTTCCATCTTTAAATATGTGATAAGCCTTCGTGTTCGCTTCAGTCTTGTTATCAGCGTGTTCTTCCGCAGCGGCGCCGAGCGTGTGTGTGTGTTCATCTGAGCCTCATTGGTCTGTCACAATATTTGAGATGACCAATCAAATCAAAGTAGGCGGGCTTTATGTTCACAGCGCAAATTTTAGCAGAGCGACTCGACAGTAAAGGAGCGACTCGACGCGCTTCAGTTTACGGTCGGTCAAGTGCGAGATAAGATGTAAGTTGCTAAACTAAACATTTGCTATTTGACAGTTTTTTAGGTCATATATGTTAAACGAATCACAAAAATAATCAGGCAAATTAATAAACTTTTGTCTATTTTCGCCATTTTGAACTGAAGATAGACCACTATGTGACGTGACTGATGTAATGTAGCCTAATAATTAATTTACTGTCATTGTGAGGGGACAAGACACATTAACCAGGGTACCCGCAGGATCTTAAAAGCATTGAAAAATAATCTCAAATTAAGGCCTTAAAAGCCTTGGATTTGGTATACAAAGTCTTGGATTTCGTTACAAAGGTATTATATATTTTTTGCCTTTACTAGGATTAAGTTCATACCATAACAAAATTAACTGTTACTAATGCAGGCTAATTAAAAATTCATGCAACGTTGAGTGCATCCCGCACTCCACGTCATAGCAGAAAGCGCGAAAGCGTGCGCACCGTTACTATGGTTACTAGGCAAGTGAATTGCAGAACAAGATAGTAGCCAAGCGTAGTTCGTCGTCTGAAGTGGGAACGTTTCAGTTTAATGCCAGAATTCAATAATTTAAACCCCAAATCAGAGCTTTTCTGTTAAAAGAACATGTTTTCTACCCGGTCTTTTCAATAGTATCTGGCAATCATGCGCGCGCGCACTCTCTAACGCAAGAAGCGCGGATGATCTGAAAACACAGACGAGCTGGAGTTCAGCAATCTTCATTTGAGATTGTCAACTTAAATTGAAGTGTCATTCAGTCGGCCTGTGTTCTGTCACGAGCCGCTTGCGCTGTTTGTGCGAACAAAATGCAGGCTGATATCCCAGCAGTGTTTTTAATGTTGATGTAATGTTTCCCGAATATCCACACGATTTCAAATGTGACATTGATTTTATACAACAGTTAAAAAACAAAACAAAAGGGTAACATTAAGTGATTTACTACATTTAAAACAGTATAGTCAGGCTTATTGCTCTATTTTGCAATGAAATCTGTGGCTTTGAACGAATCTTAATTTGTGTCAGGAGTTATGCAATTCCAAATACCCCCCCCCCCCACCACCACCACCCACCACCTTAACTAACACATTTTCTGCGGGAAACACTGATGTTTTATTATTAGAGTCATGCAAATCTGATGGTCTTTTGGAAACCTTTCAAAGAGAAACCTGCTTTAACTCTGTGTGGAAGTTCAAAAGGTCATGCTGAGGGGGCCTTCGCTAGGACTGTTGATGCCTGGCCTTTAGTTTATGACATTGAAGAATTCCAGGATTGCAAAGGTTGGGTTTTCCTAGATTCAAATCATGTTGCTGCAATTCTTCAGCATGTATATTCCTACACTGTGTCTCTGTGGCGTTATGAAATTTCCTATATGTTCAAAACAAAATTACATTTTTGCAGTTCTGCTCGGTGGTGTAGTGGCACAGAAATGACATGCTTCAGCTTTAAATAACTCACTTTGGGGGGATCAGTCAGGAGGGATCAAACATAATCAGACATTGAAACAGTAAATGGCCAGTGACCGTCACAACACTTCTTCTCTAACTGTGGCATATTCACTCAGCAATAGTTTGTTGTATAAAACTGTTTTCTGATCATTTTATTCTTTGTTTAGATTGACAGATTGTAGATTCACTGGTCAGTGCTGTGAAAGTTTGTCTTCGGTTCTACAATCATCAAACTCCCTGAGAGAGCTGGACCTGAGTAACAATGACCTGCAGGATTCAGGAGTGAAGCTGCTTTCTGATGCACTGAAGAGTCCAATCTGTACACTGGAGATACTGAGGTTTGTGTTTGCAGATTCATTATTACATTGGAATATAAGTTATGAATATATTGTGGTTCATAGCTGTGGTTACTGTGAATATGTGGATGGGTTCCTCTCAAGGGAATCAAGTCATTGTGATTCTCACAGCATACATTTTTGACCAGCTCTTTAGGACAATCTTTTTAAAATGTTCAGATGAGAAAGAAACTTGCTGCAGATATACAGTAGAATTTGCTCTGATACCACATACAAAAAAAAAATACTGCAACAACCGAAAACGTCTCGGTTACTGTCATAACCTCCATTCCCTGATGGAGAGAATGAGACGTGTCGATGTAGTGACACTAGGGGTCTCCCTTGAGAGCCTCGGTTACCTCTTATCTTTGACAAAAGGCCAATAAGGAGGGAAGCGTACATCTGTTTAGACTGAGGTGCCGAGAGTAAGGTCCCGGCCATTTCAGCGGCTAGTACATTGTTGCAAGGGGGACACAACGTCTCGTTCCCTCCATCAGGGTACGGAGGTTACGAAAGTAACCAAGATGTTCCCCTTCTGTCACTCACTCGACAATGGGTCGATTTAGGGGGGGAAGCAACATAACTAGCATGGGAGTAACTAGCAGGCCTCACACTCTGCTTATTGGTGGTACTGCACGAGTCTCTTCAGACCTGGTGGATTTTAGTTGAGAGCTGTGGTGGTTCTGTAGGTGTCGTTGCATAGTGCTTGTGATAGCCGCGGTGTACGGAACTATTTTCTTACAGTACTTGCATATTGTTTGTCTCTTGTCACATTCTCTGCCGTTTATTGTTTCCACCAGGTACCCAAAATGCTGCTACACAAACGATTTAGATGTGGTGGGGGCATCTTCTATCCTAATTTCACCCTCAAATTCAATCATGCTGATATCGCGAGACAGCTTTTGACCTCGACGAGAAATATCGTCACGTTGTAATATCGTGAGATCTCATGGCTCATCACACCCCTACAGTTTACCCAAAGCCCTAGGCAGCTGAGGTGCATGAGAGTGGTCCCTTCTCGAGAGTGAGCTTGATTCAGCCAGTTGTTGAGATAATTGAGTATCCAGATGCCCACTTCCCTTAACGGGGCAAAGGCTGCCTTTGTGAAGACGCGAGGGGACATAAACAAGCCGAAGTGGAGGACCTTGTACTGATACCACCAAATCACTTTATTGTCACACTACCATGTACACAAGTGCAACAGTAGGTGAAAGTCTTCTGTGCAGTTCCGAGCAACATAGCAGTCATGACAGTGACGAGACATATACCAATTACAATAAACAACATACTTACACAACACAATAATTATATACAATGTACAGGAAACAATACACACAATATAGAATACACATATTCTATATAAAAAATATATATACAGTAGTTGTATTGTACAGTCCAGTGTGAGATATAAGATTAATAAAGTGCAGTGCTGATTATTGATCGTGAGAGATCAAGTGTTCAAAAGTCTGATTGCTTGGGAGAAGAAGCTGTCATGTAGTTGGCTGGTGCGGGTCCTGATGCTGCAATACCACCTGCCTGATGGTAGCAGTGAGATCAGCCCATGACTCGGGTGGCTGGAGTCTCTGATGATCCTCCAAACTTTTTTCACACACCGCCTTTTAGAGATGTCCTGGAGGGAAGCTCACCTCCGATGATGTGTCTGGCAGTTTGCACCACCCTTTGCAGGGCTTTGCGGTTGTGGGCGGTGCTATTGCCATACCAGGCGGTGATGCAGCCAGTCAGGATGCTCTCTACAGTACTGGTGTAGAACCGTGTGAGGATGTGGTGGTTCATTCCAAACTTCCTCAGCCGTCTCAGGAAGAAGAGGAGCTGGTGAGCCTTCTTCACAAAGGCCTCAGTGTGGATGGACCATGTGAGTTCCACAGTAATGTGGACACCGAGGAACTTGAAACTGCTGACTCTCTCCACCGGTGATCCATTAATGGGGATGGTGCTGTGATCTCTGTCTGTCTTCTCCACTACAAGCTCCTTGTTTTTACTGATGTTGAGGGAGGGGTTGTGCTCCTGACACCAGCGTTTCATCATTGTCAGTGATCAGACCTACCACCGTTGTATCATCAGCAAACTTAATGATGGCATTGGAGCTATGTGTTGCCACACAGTCATGTGTGTATAGGGAATACAGGAGTGGGCTGAGAACACAGCCCTGCGGGGCTCCAGTGTTGAGGGTCAGTGATGAGGAGATGTTGCTGCCCATTGTAACCACCTGACGTCTGCCTGAAAGGAAGTCCAGGATCCAGCTGCACAGCGAGCTGATTAAGCCCAGAGCCCGCAGTTTCTCATCAAGCTTGGAGGGCACTATGGTGTTGAATGCTGAGCTGTAGTCTACAAACAGCATTCTCACATATGTGTTCCTTTTTTCCCTGTGGGACAGAGAGCAGGGTGTAGTGTTGATGCAATGGCATCATCAGTGGAGCGGTTGTTGCGGTAGGCAAACTGCAATGGTTCCAGAGAGGTGGGCAGCACAGAGCAGATGTGATCTCTGGATTAGCCTCTCAAAGCATTTGCTGATGATGGGGGTCAGAGCAACAGGACGCCAGTTATTTAAACAAGTTATTTTTGATTGCTTTTGTACAGGCACAATGGTGGATGTTTTGAAGCATGTGGGGACTAGAGTGCGGATCGGGCCGCATTTTTCTGTCCGAGCCCGGCCCGCGTCCGACACAGTTAAAAATCACGTTTTTTTTCTCATACTAATGACACGTACGTTTGTTTGTGTAGAAAGCCCGCTTTTATTTAGCAACTGGAAGGCATTCGGTAATGTTTACAGATGTGCGCAACGCATCAGTGTGCGCCGCACACGGCCACTTTGCTAGTTCCTTTTCTTGAGGAACTAGCAAAGGCAGTGATGCTCGGCTGCAGTAGCCCAGGTGACTTACAAACTCTATCCACATGACGCTGCAGGGCAGAATTCCCGGTCCTCTTGCTGTCATATTTCATGAGAAATCCACAACCCTTACATTGAACATAACCAACATGTTCATCACTATCGGCCTTGACAACTATGTAGAAAAACTTCCACACACTAGACTTTCCTTCATTTTCGGTGGTTTTAAAATCTCCTGAGGCCAACTTCTTTTTAACGTCTTCCATCGTTGCGCTGCCAGCCACATGTAGCCAAATATGCAATATTATGCACGCACGTGTTGCGCGTTGTCACAGCAACATAAACAAATTTCCGCACACATGAAGATGGATGTTAGGGTAATATTTTACATTTATTTTAATCCCAAAAATAAACATTTGCATCCAGTTAAACATTATAATAAGCTGTTTTAAATTTCAAATGTTCAATGCCTTATCGCGCCGACGTGACCGAACCCGACCATCATTTCAAAATATGTGTCCGAACCCGGCCCGGCCCGTCGGGTCCCGTCGGGCTCAGTTCGGGTATCCATCCTCTAGTGGGGACTACAGACTGGGAGAGGGACAGGTTGAAAATGTCCATAAAAACACCAGCCAGTTGGTTCGCGCACGCTCTGATGATGCGGCTTGGAAGGCCATCTGGACCCGCGGCTTTGCAGATGTTCACCCGTCGGAAGGAACGGGTTACATCCGCAACAGAGACTGAGAGTGAACCATCATCTGTAGCATCGGCCGTGGTGTTGAACTGTCCTTCAATTTTGTGCCTGTACTGGCGTTTGGCTGGCATTGGTCACGCCCGGCCGTTGAACGCGAACCGTAGAAATGGTCTGCATCGAGGCAAAATCGAGACATTGAAGTATAACTTCGGGTCTACCGCAGCAAACCTATCTTGATTCCCTCCTTTTATACCCGTATGTCCGGGGGAGGGACATGTAAATTCTGTTCGCCAATTCTCATTGGCCTTTTCTCAAAGATAAGAGGTAACCGAGGCTCTCAAAAGAGACCCCTAGTGTCACTACATCTACACAATGTCGAGTGAGTAACAAAAGTGGAACAGTCAATTGCTGACCATTAAAATAAAGAATTAATAAAAATACAATAAATAGCGAAATAAAATCAGTACTGTTTAGTATCAGTCAATTGCTGACCATTAAAATAAAGAATTAATAAAAATACAATAAATAGCTAAATACAATCAGTACTGTTTAGTATCAGTCAGTTGCTGACCATTAAAATAAAGAATAAATAAAATAAATAGCTAAGTAAACATCAGTAAATGGTAAATGGTCTGCACCTTTATATAGCGCTTTTTTAACCTTAGAGGTTACCAAAGCGCCTTTACACTGTGTCCCAATCACCCATCCATACGCAGAGCTGCCATGCAAGGCGCTAGCCTGCCATTGGGAAAAACTTGGGGTTCAGTGTCTTGCCCAAGGACACTTCGGCATGTGGAGTCGTGTGGGCTGGGATTTGAACCACCAACCCTGCATTTGGTAGCCGACCCGCTCTACCACCTGAGCCACAGCCGTCCACGATACTACTGTTTAGTATCGGTCAATTGCACCTGTTATCACCAATTATGAGGTAATTGTTTATTAACTTTCCAGTATGTATTTCACAAACTAGTTAGCAATTTACCAAGAAGACAATGCTTAACTCTGCACCGCTTTTCTCCATTATTTGTTCTGAAGTTTTCATATCTGCACATATCGGTAAACATATACGCTGATACCGATATATTGTGCGTGGATAATATTGGCTGACCGATATATCGGTCGGGCACTAGTTTGTAAATTATATGACTGTTGATGTGTGTTTGTAGATTATCTGACTGTTGTTGTTTGTAGATTATCTAATTGTTGATGTGTGTTTGTAGATTATCTGACTGTTGAAGTGTTTGTAGATTATCTAATTGTTGATGTGTGTTTGTAGATTATCTGACTGTTGAAGTGTTTGTAGATTATCTGACTGTTGATGTGTGTGTTTGTAGAATATCTGACTGTTAATGTGTGTTTGTAGATTATCTCACTTTTGATGCATTTGTAGATTATATAACTGGTAAAGGGTGTGTTTGTAGATTATCTTACTGTTGACGTGTTTGTGTAAATTATCTGACTATATGTGTTTGTAGATTATCTGACTGTTGATGTGTGTGTGTTTGTAGATTATCTGGCTGTTGATGTGTGTGTGTGTGTGTGTGTTTGTAGATTATCTGACAGTTGTGTGTGTGTTTGTAGATTATCTGGCTGCATGGTGACAGAGAAAGGCTGTCGTTCTGTGGCTTCAGCTCTGGGTTCAAACCCCTCACACATGAGAGAGCTGGATCTGAGCTACAATCATCCAGGAGAATCAGGAGTCAAGCTGCTCTCTGAGAGACTCAACGATCCATACTGCACACTGGATAAACTCAAGTATGTTGCGCTGTAAAACCCTGTTTACACCCATATATACTCCCTGAGCCCAGGCCCTAATTGGTCTTGAATTTATTGAAGGGTCAGTGAATGCATAGCACCTGTATTTATTCCTTTCTAAAAACTCAAATCCCTATCAAATAAACACAGAAGACATATCATAGTGTTTCATTAGGATGAAGATATTTTTGTAATTAAGAAATGTTGTTAATTTTATTTTTACACATTTTAGAAAAATAATTCAGAAGAATAATCTTTAACCCTCTGGGGTCGGCAAACGCGCCGGCTCGTTTTGCTGTTTTTTTTTTCACATAGCAGCAACATAGACTTAAAATACTCCGTCATTTATGGTCATATAAATAAAATCAATACATGATTATAAACTATAGAGGGTCTTCTTTTTTTGTGTACACTCATATTAACATCAAAACCTTGTGTTTTTTTTTTAATAAATAAAATAAAAAGGTTGAGCTTTCAGCAGTCTCTGTGTTCACGATCATATTTCAGAAACACGTCACTAAAATTAACTTAAACTCCGTGAATTCTTCTCACACTAACATGAAACATATGCCTAAAGAAAGCTTAAAATGTCTACTTTTAAATAAAACAATTCAAATTTAAAACAAATATTCTCCTGCAATGTAATCTGTATGAAACAAAGCGATGTACGGTTTTCCTGGCTCAGCTTCATTATCTGTAATGTGATCACACCCACCGGCAGAGCGCGCCATTCATACGCTAATGTGCTGAGACGATCAAGGGAAATGGTAAACGCCCCCGACTTCGAGATTTGATGTAAACACAACACAACTCAACTTTTCTGCATGTTTGTAATGATACTCCTGGATGTAAGGATGAGTTAAGAGCGGGACTCAGATGAACATTTGTATTTTGAAGAGAGACTTGATCCAGCAGAGGATACAATTTCAAACGAGTAAGTCAATTAGTTTTCATTAGCTGACGAGCTATTTTAAATAAACATGTACATGTTTTACTAGTGGGACTGTTTCCAGACAGGATTCAAAGTATTGACATGTCCTAATAGGCAAGTTTTATTTACATTGTATGCTGTATGATATAAATATGATATGTAATATGATATAAAAATAATATGAATGTTAGATTATATTTTAATGTGTTTATGCTGCCTCGTTATCATCAACAAAGCTTGTGCTTGCAAATATGTGTTCAGGTTAAATAAGTAAAATACACTTTAAATATGCCCATATTAGAAAATCAGCATATTATCATATGTATTTTGGATCAAATAAATGCAGTCTTGGTGAGCAGAAGAGACTTCTTTTAATGGTAGTGTAGGTCTAAAATTAAGTAAAGTCTTTAAGTAAAGAAAATATATAGTCAGATTACTTCTTTTAACTTAAAACTTGATTTTGAACATTAAGTCTCCTCACATTAATTCTCTCTCTGTCACATTCCTCATTGATGGGCCCAGAGGAGTGGTCTTTGTGTCCTCAGGTGTGAATCTCATCAATATTCATGATCGTTCACGCCTCCTCGCATATTACCATTCAGCACTAAAATTGTCACACAAAAGTTAAATGACTATATTGTTTTGTATGAATGAGTGATCAGGATGATTTTTTACATCATTTTGTAGCAAAAACTCTAGGCTACAAGATCCAGTTCTCAAAAGTCTTGTGGACAAATATTTAGTATGTGTTATATGGCCTTATTTCAGTGACTTAAAATTTTCGTTTTTTCAAAAACCATGCATAAACGTTATTTTATCAAAAATACAAACCTGTACACACATGTTGCTCACATATTATTGTAGCCCAGTTTGTGCTGAATATAGTGTTATCAGACTTTAGCCATTAATATGTTTTTAAACAACTGAAAAAAGCACAAATGTCAAGGCATGTCAAAACTTCTCCAGGGCCCAAAACACCCTGAGACCCCAGAGGGTTAAGCATCTGTCACTTAACCCTTTCGCAGATACTGGTGCTAACAACTGGCCCCTCAGAGTAGCGTCACACATTTGTGTTTCTGCAACAGCCAGTGTTACTTGATTCAAATCGGCTTTCATGCCAACACTAATTTTAGGATGTACTTTTGAATTACAAGGGCACTAGAGCTGTCCTCAAACCACATTTATAGCATACTATCTTCGTAACCACTAGTGTATAACCTTAATAAAAACACCAAACACACACACGGTGTACAGACAGACCATGTTGCTGATTTGTCAATTTATTTAAATAAATAAATTAAATAAATACAGTACAGTAGACAAAACAAGTTTTTTAAATGCTTATTATATACAGTATTTAAAAAAAATATCTATAAAGGTTTTGAAATGGCAACTCAAGAATTCAGTATATTACTCGTCTACATTGTGAAGTGTCATGTGACCTCATTCTAATAGATTTTGACATTTTAAATATTTAAACAGTAAAACACAAAAATAATAAAAAATATTTATTGTATCTAACCATAAAAATTGTGCAAAGCATTTTGGTGATATTTAAACATTTCCATTATATTTGCAGTGTATTCTGCACACATTCTGTCAAACAAAAGTTTTGAACTGATACCCCTGAAGGACTGACTTATTGTTTTTTTTTATTGAATTTTTCTGCATGGAACATCAAATCAACAGATAACCACTGATTTTATGAAATTATCATTCCACCCTATTGGTACCCCAGTTAGAACCTCCCTAAATCAACAACCTACGACTTCCAATAAAAAATATCATAAAAACAATAAAATAAATAAATAAAATAATAATAATAATAGTAAATGATAATACAAATTTGTTTAATAAATATACATATATACACACACACACACACACACACACACAAGTGCCATTCTGAAAATTGCCAGAATGGCAAAGGTGTCCCACAAAGTTTTAAATATTTTTGTCCAGTACTTGAGTAATTTAGGGCATTCCCACAGCATATGAATGAGATCTGCTGGTGATTGCTTGCATCTATTACATGCATCACTGACAGAGGGATATAGTCTAGCAAGTTTAGCATTAGTATAGTAAACTCTAGGTAGAATCTTACACTGTATTAGGCCATGTCTTGCACATATAGATGATGTGTGAGTGAGATCAAGAATACAATCCCAGTGTTCGTCAGACAACTCAAATCCCAAGTCCTCCTCCCAAGCACACCTGGCCTGACTTGCAGAGCCTGGATTGATATTATGAATCAGATTATAAATTACATAAATACAATGTTTGGAAGATGGTTCGAGTCCTAAGAAGTCATCCAATGGAGATTCAGGGGGGCGATTCGGAAAGTAAGGGAATCGTTTTTGCACCTCCACAATCAGTGCTTAAGGGAAGTTCAGAAGCGTAAAGGCCTGAGTAAAACTCTAGAAAAATTCTATTAAGTTTATATGAATCATGAAATATGTCTCCCTGTGGTGACCTTATTCCAGTAATCGGCCTTGATGCTGCTGAAGCTCTAGCTTGATGAGCTAATAATTTACCGGCCTTATTACCCAGTTCAAAAAAACGTTGCCTAGACTTAAGCAACTGCGTTTCAGCCTTTTTCGTGGTCAAAAGATCAAATTCCATTTGCAGACGAAGGCGCTCTTTACACAGATCTTTATTTGGATCAACAGCATACTGATGATCTAAACTTTGTAGGTCTTTCAGGATTGTATCTAATTTAAGCTTGTCAGCCTTATTTGTACCAGAAAAATAAGAAATTATCATACCTCTTAAATATGCCTTGAACGTTTCCCAAAGAGTCCCTCTACTAATACTTGGCACATCATTCATTTAAAAAAATAGGGCTATTTGTTCAGTCAAAAAAAAGCCAAAAATAAAGAGGGGAAGCGCCACAGCTTAGGCAAAGGTATGAACTGAGAGAGATTAATGTCAACAGAGGTGGGAGCGTGATCCTAAATAACAATGTTGTGATATTCACAGCTCGATAGGTTTGAAAGTAGTCTGTTGTCTAATAAGAAAAAATCTATCCGTCAATATGAGTTATGAACATGGGAGAAAAATGAGTAGGCCCTATTTGTGGAAAATTTTGATCTCCAAGGATCAGACAGCCCTAGTCGTCCAGCAAAGTTATTCAACATTTTCGGACAAAACATTTTCCAACTCGAAAGGGATACTTAGAATAGCAGCTCCTCTTGCACGTGCACTAAACTTTGAGTGATACAAATGGCCCACCCATGCTCTTTTAAGTCGTTGAATGTCACTTGACTTAAGATGGGTTTCTTGGAGAGAAAAAACATCACCCCTAAGATGTTGGAGATGAGATAGAGCGCGGCTAATTTTAACATTATTATTCACCCCTTTAACATTCCATGATATGAAGCGAGTACTGGAACTCTCATTAGTCTTAGCCATTATCAATCTGCCACAAAACAGTTTTATATCAGAGCAAAACATAAAAAAAGAAAAGAAAAAAGAAACACTTCAAGTGAAATAAAACGAAACACAAAGCAAAGTTGAAAACTATGGAAAAAAATAAAGAAAATAAAAAAAAACAATTCAAGATCCTAAATCCCATTCCCAACATATCAACCCAAAATAACGCAGAGAACCTGCTAAACATCCGCATCTCAATATAATTTCTCAAAATATTCGTATTTACTATCAAATTACACAAAGAACTCCGGCTCCACAAAAATATGTAGTTTAGCCCATTAATGAAAAACAAAAACTGATCAAGAACAAATGATCAGCAACAAAAGCATCATTATACATAACAGAAAGCAGTACACATAGAAGTTCTCCTGAGCAGTAGATGTACTAATTTACAGTCTTATGATCATCCAGGAGCAAAATGAGCAAGAAGAAAAAAACAGTCAATGCCCAGTAGGAGTTCAGTGAGTCTCTGTACTCATAAAACATTGTAACATAAACACTTTAAGCTCAGGTGTCCAGATTGCTGTATATTAGATGATACATTAACTAGTTAAATCTAAAGCACAGCATCGGGATAGTGAGGAGTAGACTTGAGTTGTCAAAAATAGACTCTAGTTCTGCTCACGTATCTTCTGTCATCTTGCGCCGGTGGGCTCTGAGAAACTCACCAGCCTCATGAACTGACGATAACCGCCTCTTCTTGCCGTCCGGTGTGGTGATGAAAAGTTTGGATGGGTAGTGAAGAGATGGTCTTAGATCCAGCTGGTACAGCTCCTTCATCACTGCTCGATATTCTGCACGCATTTTCAGAACTTCGGGATTGTAGTCCTCATTGATGAAAATCGGGTTACCACGATACTGAAGCTTTCCTCTTAGTTTGCGGGCTTCGCAAATTACCAAATCCTTGGTCTGGAACATATGAAAGCGAATAATAACAGATCTAGGTCTGTCCCCCAACTTTGGTTTTGCTGTGAGGGCGCGATGAGCACGATCCAACTCAGGAGGAGAGGTAAACAGGCTCGCGCCAAAAACCTCCACTAAGAGCTTCGAAAAGAAAGTGGACAGATGAGGGCCTTCAATCGTCTCAGGTAAGCCGAAGATGCGTATGTTATATCTGTGGCTCCTCCCTTCTAAATCCATAACCTTAGCTTTGAGTTTATTGTGTTCGTCAGCTAAAGTTGCATACTTAGACTCTAGGGTCCACGATACTCAGGCTGCTCGTGTCCGCATTTGCATCAAGTGAGAGAAGACATTTGTATATAATGTGTCCAGTCTCACCTCCAAGGAGGAAAATGCCAATTTAAATTCCGAAGACAATGCCGCTCTGTTTTCTTCCAGCAGCGTCATCAGAGTGGTCATATCTGTTAAGCTCGCACCAGCCTGTGCTTCGTCTTTCTTAGTGCTGTGTTTAGATTTCGAAGCCATTTTCACCCAGAACGTTACAAAGTAATAAGCTGACCGATAAACTGTGTTATTAAGTCATTAATGGGCAAAAAAAGAAACTTTAAGATTAAAACTGTGGGAGCGCTATCGAACCCACCTACTCACCACACATGCCACTCGGAAGTCTGAAGGACATATTTTAAAGTGTTAGCCATCATAAAATCATAAAGCCCAACAAATCACCCCTATTAAGAGCATTATTATTAGTGTTAGTAATCAATAAATCCATTCATCCATCTTCTAAAGCAGCTTGTCCTTGCCGTGGAAAATCTTTGATGAATCTCTCTAAAATGCAAGAAAACTCCAGATGCCAAAGTTGTAGTTTATTGAACACCAACAAACTTGAGACCGGCCAGCTGTCCGTTCTGACTCTCTTAGTCCAAAACCTCCTCTTCTATACAGTTTGTTATCTGGCATTACCTCATTTCTACGCCCCTTCGTTATTTATGTAACCAATGGAAACTATTTGCCACCATTATCTCACAGAGCCTTTTGATATCTTTTTACTGGTAGAAACTTGGCTTTAGACTATCTTATTTATTAATTTGACCACTGGTTGTTTTTTCTCCTTATCTTCAGCTGTGTTTCAAGGTCCTTAGCCTCATTATTTTGTTACAGCTGGGTGCTCTTTGTGGCCCCTGCAGCATCAACACTTTTAGTTACCTCATATGCTCTCTCCTGGGTCACACAAAGACCAGGAAACTCATATAAGTACTTTGATATAAAAACATACTAGAATATTGAAAAATATACTATATCATCTGCAGGGTTGCGGGAGTGCTGGAACCTATCCCAGCTATCACGGGCCGTAATCACTAAATCATAAACCCCAACACATAGCCAAGATTCCCACCTGTCCTTTACAGTGCTTTTGGACTTTAGTTGTCCAAGAGATGACTTGAGGGCAGTTCCCTAAATACAGAAAAGGTGGCATATCTCTAATTGGCAAAGTTTATTAAGTAATAGTAATAAAAATATAAAGAAATCTGTGGTATGTTCAAACCTCCTGCTCCTCTTGTGTATAAAAGGACTCATCTTGGGAACACTTGAAACTGTCTGTGCAGCGTCTCGTGCACAATCTGTATTAGACAGAGTGCTGGAGGAAGAACTCAGCCTTGCTCAAGTTGTAAAGGCCTTGTGCTGTTGACTCTGTTCATGTACTGCTTGCTTGATAGAACCAAATTATTGTTGAAATGGTTTTGCAGTATTTGGTTGGATAAGGATTTCCCTTTTTATACGATGGGAAACACAGAGGACAGTGATTCCAGGGAAAAAGTATTTTAGCCTCTTCAGTTTTCTTGCCTTGACAGTAAAAATAAATGTAACACAGAAACAACCGAATAAGTATTCAGTGTATTATACTCAACAGAGTTTAAATTTCTAAACTGACATTTACTATCAGCTGCACAAAATGTTCACAAGTACAATTGCTAATCCAACATGTGACAACATTAGTGAACGTACGCATACTTAAACATACAAAAGTATTATATTATGTGATGTATCTCATTGTACAACATCTTTCACACATTTGTATTTAACAGGAACAGATTAATGTCACACAAATTATTTAACCCTATACCAATTCTGACCTTAACATACAAAAAAAAATACATTCTTGAACATCATATATAACTCTGATTGGTTTTTATGGCACATACAGAGAAAGATGAATGCCAATTAATTCAAAGTAAGTTCTCGTAAAAGAAAAACCAGTAATCAAAAGCATTGACCGTTTTTTTCCCTCCGTGACAGAATGAATTGGCAACCTGAACGATTGATAACATTCTTTTTTTTTGTTATTTTGTGTTTATTTTGATCATTCATTTGAGTACAATCATATAGTATATTTCAGGTTACATATAGTGCTCAATGCAATCACAAAGTGTCTTTACAGATACAGGTATGTACAATTACCTAATGTGTTTTAAATATATATTGTACTCCAGGTTTGTTTAATTGTTTAATTTACAACAGAATATAAATAAAATTAAATAAGGGTACCAAAAGAAAGAAGAAGAAAAAAAAAAAAAAGGGGTAACTATATACATCCAGGGAGAGAACATGTGTCCTAGTTAGATTCCATCCTTAACAACCTCAAATGACTTATTATAATCTCAAATGATTTATGAGAATTATTATTACATACACATGCAGACATATATTATTAACATATACATTATATATTAATCTTCATCTATTTAAGTATAGCAGCAATATCTGACCTTCTTTCTGATACATATTCAACCCATTTCCTCCATTTTTCCAGAAAAACATCTTTCTTCAAATTAACAACAAAAGTTATCTTTTCCATCATATAAATCTCAATGGTCACATCTGTCAGTCATCTAATGTTGGTCTCTCTTGTTTTAACCATTTGCGTGTGATTGCCTTCTTACTGGCTGCTAAAAGCACGCCCATCAGGTATTTATCTGCTGCTACTATATCTGAACATACACAACCAAAATACAGTAATTTACATTCTAGAGGCATGTTCAAGAGCATCCTGTATTTCTTTCCAATATTCTTGAATATGTAGACATTCCCAAAATATATGGCAATGGTTTGCTTCATTGCATCCACGTTTCGCCAACATTTTGGAGTGTTATTACTGTATTTGGCCGTTTGTATTGGTGTTATAAAATATCTAACAATGTTTTTCCAGCAGTACTCCGTCCAATTTAGTGACCTAGTTGATTTCCACTGAAATTTCCATACAGTCGACCACTCTTCATCAGTGAAAATTATTCCACTTTCTTTCAACCACTTCTCTTTGATGTAACTTGTAGAGTGTTTTCTCATATTTATTAAACTCTTGTATATCTGAGAAACTATCTTATATCTAGTACCTGATGTGATAACATTCTTAAGAAAAGAATATACACATTGAAATGAAGAAACTTAATGAAATTGAATCATTTCTGGAACCTCAAGCTAACCTCGTGCTTGCATGTTCAGCTGGCTTCTTCATCTGAATTTGATATAATCGACACACTCAACATACCGCAGAGTTAACCGCCCTCTAGTGGTTAATTAATGCTGCACCAAATATACAGGAGTTTCTATGTGGTATATAAATCAAAAGGAGTTACGAAATAAGTTTACTATAATAAACAAATGTCAATGTACAATTCAAAGGGGTTACATAAATTATATACCAAAACTGGTATTCAAATAGAAGTATCATTTTCAAAGCTTACCGATCATGACAGAAGCACAATCACTGGCAAATGATATAAGAGTGACTGCATTTCTCTGCTGAAATGATGTTGAAGATGGTTTCTGTAATAGTGGCAGCATCTCCAGTAGGGATGTAATGGTTTATCAGTTTCACGATTTACCCCGGTTAAAAAATAATGGTTTTCACACCATAGACAGCTTTTATTCACAGTATTGCATGAATATAAAATCTGTTTGAATATTAAATGTCTGAACTTTTCTAGAATTCAAATCAGTTTAATGAAGACGAATCATCAGATAAACTTGATTAGATAAAATACATCTCTAAATCGCAATTTTCCCCATTTTACATTGAATGGCTTGGGCTCAGCTCAGCACAAAGACATGTCAGACCCTGAAATTTAATTTCACAGCTGAAGTCAGCGGTGTGGGAGTATTTTGGTTAATTTGGGTATGGCACCATCAATGTTTCTCATTTACCCTGTTTGGAGAGTTTGTGACAAAAAGTGTCTGCTCAGGCAGGAAACAGTTCAAGCTTGATCTCCGCGAGCATCGTCCCATGGAATTTGTGTAGGATAATACATTTAGCAACAAACGGATCACATTGATATACAATGCTACAATTGGCTGACTATTCATTTGATATAATCTCAGCAAAAAAAGAAACGTCCTCTCTCTTAACAACTGCTTTTATTTTCAGCACACTTAACATGTGTAAATATTTGGATGAACATAAAAAGATTTAACGACAAACTGAGCAAGTTTCACAGACATGTGAGTAACAGAAATTGAATAATGTGTCCCTGAACAAAGGGGGGTTCAAAATCAAAAGTACCAGTCAGTATCTGGTGTCGCAGCAGCTGCATGAAGTACTGAAGTGCATCTCCTCCTCATGGACTGCACCAGATGTGCCAGTTCTTGCTGTGAGATGTTATCCCACTCTCCCACCAAGACACTGGCACGTTCCCGGATATTTCTGGGGGAATGACCCTAGCATTCACCCTCCGATCCAACAGGCCCCAGACGTGCTCAATGGGATTGAGATCCGGGCTCTTCGCTGGACATGGCAGAACACTGGCATTCCTGTCTTGCAGGAGATACCTTACAAAACGAGCAGTATGGCTGGTGGCATTGCCATTCTGGAGGATCATGCCAGGATGAGTCTGCAGGAGGGGTACCACATGAGGGAGGAGGATGTCTTCCCTGTAACGCACAGCATTGAGATTGCCTGCAATGACAGGATGACCGATGATGCTGTGACACACCGCCCCAGACCATGATGTACCCTCCACCTTCAAATCGATCCCGCTCCAGAGTACAGGCCTCGGTGTAACGCTCATTCCTTCCACGATAAACACGAGTCCGAACTTCACCCCTGGTTAGACAAAACCACAAAAAGTGCTCAGTGAAGAGCACTTTTTGCCAGTCCTGTCTGGTTCAGTGAAGGTGGGTTTGTGCCCGTAGGCGATGTTGTTGCCGGTCCTGTCTGGTCCAGTGAAGGCGGGTTTGTGCCCGTAGGCGACGTTGTTGCCGGTCCAGTGAAGGCGGGTTTGTGCCCGTAGGTGACGTTGTTGCCGGTCCTGTCTGGTCCAGTGAAGGCGGGTTTGTGCCCGTAGGTGACGTTGTTGCCGGTCCTGTCTGGTCCAGTGAAGGCGGGTTTGTGCCCATAGGTGACGTTGTTGCCGGTGATGTCTGGTAAGGACCTGCCTTACAACAGGCCTACAAGCCCTCAGTCCAGCCTCTCTCAGACTATTGTAGACAGTCTGAGCACTGATGGAGGGATTGTGTGTTCCTGATGTAACTCAGGCAGTTGTTGATGCCATCCTATACCTGTCCCGCAGGTGTGATTTTCTGTTTTAGGCGCCTCACGGTACGGACATTGTCATTTATTGCCCTGGACACATCCAAAAGTTCTTTGTCGACAGTACAGCAGTAACAGGCTATAACTGCACACCGCGTGTAAAAGCGCAAACACAAACAAACAGTCCGCGGTTTTCCCCTCTGAACCTTCGCAAATCAGCATCAGGGACATATATACAACCCTCATATCGTTGTTTTCATCTTTTTATTAACTAAACCCATCAGTCAAAAATGATCGAGCTTTTCATTGTTGACTTTATCCAGAGACAAACATGGATGACTCAAATCTTTACATCACTCGTGTCGACTGTCCTGTTATTTTGAGTGACTACCCAATCACAACTGCACAGAAGATTTTGAGGGAGGGCTCTTTTTGTTTGTAAGACCCTCCCAGATATCATGTTTGTGTGTTTTGCTACTGAAACACGACACAGAGCGCAAGATTCACAGAGAATGAACATGAATGATAACATGTTGAATATGTTAAACCTCAACAAACACAGATTGATCAATATTTCTTCATATTTCTCCATTTTTGGACTAAAATGGATTTGATTTATTGGACTCCTTTGATGAAAAGCATACTGAAGTTTGGAGGATTGTGCTCATCTGTGTTTGGCTGGAAGAACTTCTGGTTTCATTTTCCATGTTTTGATTTTCACTCTTGACACATTTAATAAAATCTTATTGTTGTAACTTTGCGATCATCAAAATCTTCTTCAAATATAAAATCTTGAGACCCAGATCTTTCAAATGATATATCTGGATGTCAATATTAGTTTACAATGTCACAGTTTAAACATGCATTAAACATGAATGAAATGGAAATAAATACACAAGAGGGTCACCGTCATTAAGAGGTTAATAGTACTAATAACATGTTTTAATTGTAAAGTACTAAATAGGGTTATAAAGTGTTTTAGGGATACAGGAAATGGACAGTGATACTGTAGCAGAAAACACCAATAAATAAACTGCACATTAATAATCATTTATTTTAAGTACAAAAGCAACAATCACTGAATCAAATGAATATCTGAACTGATCATTTAAGCTGTAATTATTACACATTATTAGTATTTTTATAAATGATATTTTATAGTTTGCATACGGTAAATAAGGGATAATATACAGGCAGCAGGTTGTTATCACACAATAAACCCCGTCAGGGTGATCAGGACCCCGACGAGAAGTGTCCCACCTCAAGACACTACAAGAGAAGTTCCCCGGGCAAAGCCAGTACGGATTCGAGAAAGTTAGAAATGTTGATGACATTATGTGAATTAAGAGTTCTGGAATAAAACAAGATCCAGATCACTTCATTTTTATACATATTTCTTTCAGATAATCTTGAGTTGTGTCTTATTTCCGTTGTGTTTCAGATTTGGTTGTGTTGTGCTCCACTCTCACACTGTATTTAGGTCATTTAAAGTTTTAAATATAAACACAATATCACACAAATCTGTTTATAATGATGTACACACATTAGATGAAGTCTCCAGTCAGATACTGACCTCAATAAAAGCTGTTTTAATTTGACATTGAGCGGGCGCCCTCATGGATGCTGACATGTTGACAGCACAAACAACTGTCATGAAGTTGACCAGTTACTACCACTAATAATATCAATAATCATTGCAGATAAACAGTGCGACATCAAGCACTAAGAGCTGAGCACACAACGGTCTCACGACAGTCCGCTCACAGTCCAACACAACAACCTGTGAGAATTTATTAGATTTAATCCAAGAATGTCCATTATACTGATGTGTGTAGTGTGAGAACATAAACATATTTGTGTGACGCGGCAGCAGTTAGTAAATCAACTTTGTGCCTCCATGATGATATTTGACAGTATAAAGTTCAGAAGCACTGGTACTATTGGGACGAATAAGAGCCAGATAAAAACTTACTGGTGCACTTTTAAAAGCGCCGCTAACACTGATCTGGAGCCGTTTCATAACCCAGAATTAAAAGAGGTGCTAATCATCTTTCACAATGACCCGTGTGAAATGTTGCTTTACTGGAGGTTAAAAGCGGGGTTAAAAGACAATAACCCAGGGTTAAGTGCCGTGTGAAAGCCCTTGAGTTTATTGTTGGTGGGATGTTGTGTGTATGTTTGCAGGGGGTGAAACTCAGTTCCTGGACCCCTCACACCCCTCATGTGTTGTTAAATATTGAATCAGGACTCATCACATGTTTGTTTTGTAGATAGTGTTAACACATTCAGTTCCAGGAGAAGTAAATCACAGTCCTGTGTGTCATTATTAGGTTCAGTAATGTGTGTGGATGACGCTTCGTGATGTAGATTTATGCAACAGCTCTTTACTCGTCTCACTCGCACAGAAAACAACAGATTGTATATTTCAAACACTGACCCCTCAATGTGTAAATGTGCAATAATTCAATCATAAAACTAGAATCAGCATTTCTTATGATCTTGAAATGACTTTTGCAGACATGTGTAAACATGCATATATTTGTGTAAATGAAAATAGTATTTATTTAGTTTACACACACAAGATTGTCCGCAAACAAATAAATATTCAAACAATTTGAATTAGTTTTATGATCCATGGAAGATTACGTGGCAATAAACTTATTTTGAGTCACAAACTTTATATCCCACAATGCATTTCATCACAGATGTGTGAATTGTGTTTCAGGTGAGCTGAATGTGATGTCATCATATGTGTGTGTTTGTGTTTTTATAGTGTGGATCATGGAGGAGAGTTCAGGATTAGAACAGGACTACACAAATGTAGGTCTACACACTCTCACACACACACACACACACACGCAAACACACACACACATACAAACACACAAACAGACACACACACACACACACACACACACACACACACACAAACAGACACACACACACATACAAACAGACACAAACACACACACACACATACAGGTTTAGTGACTGTTGTGTTATAATGTTCATTTCATTTATCATTTGTACATTTGGCAGATGCTTTTATCCAAAGTGACTTACAGTGCACTATGACCAGGACACAATGGTGGTGGCTGTGGGGATCGAACCAACAACCTTCTGCTTAGCCCACTACGCCACCACCACTCCATTAAGTGTTTTTTCTCTTCTCGTGTTCAGATTTCTGTCACCTCACTCTGGATTTAAACACAGCACACACTAATCTCATTCTGTCTGAGGGGAACAGGAAGGTGACACGTGTGAGTGAGCGTCAGTCATATCCGGATCGTCCAGAGAGATTTGATAAGTGTCATCAGGTTCTGTGTAGAGAGAGTCTGACTGGACGCTGTTACTGGGAGACTGAATTCAGTGGCGGTGGTGCTGCTATATCAGTGTCATATAAAGGAATTGGCAGAAAATATAATGATGCTGACTGTGTATCTGGATACAATTTAATCTCCTGGAGTCTCTGCTGCTTTGGTGACGGATTCAGTGCCCGTCACAATAACAACTTCACTGAAATACGAGTCCCTTTACGCCACTGTAAGAGAGTCGGAGTGTATCTGGACTGTCCGGCCGGCACTCTGTCCTTCTACCACATCTCTGACACACACACACTCACACACTTACACACATTCAACACCACATTCACTGAACCGCTCTATGCTGGATTTACATTTTATTGTAATTCCTCAGCGAGTCTGTGTGAAACTGATCATCAGACACACACACACACACACACACACACACACACCTGAATGAGTGAAATATACTCACTGTATCTCACATAAACACAACTCCAAACTCTTTCCAGAAATCATTTCAGGAATTACATTAAGTTGTTATTTACTATCAAATTAAATAATAATAAAAATAAACAGTGTTGAAATGTCAGTAACATGATCACATGTGGTGATCAAACAATGCGTTTCTAATAGTTCTGCTCACATTTTATATTCTTTTATTTTCATTTATTCTGTTTAATGTTGATTGATCATTATTATCAAGTTAATCAAATCTGTTTATTGAATACTTGTGTGACATTCAGCTGGAGTTTATTGATGAAATTCAAACAGTAATATACAGAAGTTTATTTAAACATACAGTTACACTCAACACTAAACTAATGATCAATTCAGATGATTATTGATTTCAGTCTTACAGTCACTCGTGTTTTATATCAACACCAATAACCACAAATATTTATTTCTGTCAGTTCAACTGCATTAGTTTGTATTAATAAAATATACTGTAAATAACACAAAATGTAGTTTTCCATGTTCAGTGTTATAGTTACTAAATTAACCGACTGAAGCATTTCTTAAAGAGGCCGTTCATACCAGAGTGATGTATATATATATATATTAACGGTCCATTAAGGGGCAATTATTGACCCCTTTAATTGTTTTTCGGGGGCATTTTTTACATTTTAAGAGGGAGTTGTTCGGCCATCATCTGGCACAATGGTTCCAATTTATGTTTCACTTTTGTGGTTTTAATAAACTATAACTGTCACATGCAACAATGCATCATGAGTTATTAGGATTTATAATGAATATATTAATGACATTAATATACTCAATGGCTAGGGATGTGTAAAACGGCATAATTTCACAATGAACTAGTGGGTGAATTATGTCGATGATTAGGTTGGAGTAATTTCCACAAGACACCAATCAGACGTGTTCTTTAGACACTAAGCACAGACCTTCAATAGGATAACAGACATTCAAAAATAATACGCTTAATAACTATAACCTTTGAATGCACAAAACTGTCAAAGTCATCAAAATCTGTGTGGAAAAGTCAGATAGTAAAATATTGTAGTGGTGCTTTTCACCCTTAGATGCATGTTTTATCAATACCTCTTTGGTTTGTGTCTTCATCAGTAAATGAATACATTTGAATATATGGTTTTTATGCCATAAAATTAGACTTTATTATTAGAAATAACAAGCCGAGTCAGTCTGCAGAGCAACTCCCGTGTCTTGAGTTTTCAGTGCTTATATAGGTCTTCCAAGGCATGACTAAAACAATTCATATCCTGTTTCTATCGTGTTTTGAGCAGAAAAACATCTTTAGGGCCCCCAACCGATTTCTGTTATCTTCAAACCAGAAGGGTTCAGTTACATCCTGTGAGTCCTTTATGTGTGAGTGTCCATGTACCTCCGACATTGCATTCCCAAACCTTTATGCTGAACCACTCACATACACAAAAAACACATATGATCAACCGAAATAATTATATATTTAAAATAGATATAAATGGCTATATTTACGTTTGATTACACTTCATTAATTTATATTTAACTTGATAAAATATTCCACATATCCCCCCTCTGTGACTTTCAGAAGTCACATTTCCATTTTCTTTCCTCAGAGTGCAGTTTCACAATTCAGTCCCCTCAGTTATGCTAACTAGTGACTAAATTAAGTCACACAGCTTCACTACCAATGACCAGATTATGCCACCGCACTCCGGTGGACATCACAGAACCAAACTTCTCTACTCAACTTTGATTAAGAATAGAGTAAAAGTTTCTGTCCCCATATTGGTTCAGCCTTGCATGTGTACTGTATATCATAATTATGTAGACTATATCAAATATAAAACAATATATTCATTATAATATTAAGAGTTCTTGCGTGTAGTGTAGATGTCTTCAAACCAGATACTTTGCACATCGTAGAGGGTCACCCTTTGGGGAGAGGTTAGCCAGCACTTACACCCAGGGCGTGCTTCAATATTCATTGAAGGAAACAATTTCCTCCCAAGTTGGTCTTTCTGTCCATCCAGAGTAGTTGTCATTGCATTGGGCCATTCACATCGATCAATGTCATCTGCTTCACTGTTGCTCGAATCAAGAATGATTTTACCAATGGTAACACACAACAGAATATTATTCCATCCACAATGTTGTTATTCCAAACATTATATTAATTTTAGCTAATTGTGCACCCCATTTCTAAAGCAATCTATTTAAATTGTTATAAACAAGTCAAGCCATGTACATTTTTAGTCACCACCATGTTTTCTTTTTCCCTTCTTCATTATTATTAAAATGTACATGATATCAATAAAAGCATGAGTAAAAATCATTTTTCAGTCTGAATTCTTCATTATACAAACATTCTCAGGTTTGCTTAATACCTCTTTAATAATTTAGGCACTTCTTTGTATGCAACGGTTCTAAAAGGTTTACCCCCAAATGCAATCTTTAAATAATGTTCTACACAGGGTGTGATCCCCTGCTGTACAGAATGCTTAGTATTTATCACTGTGATTTAATGTTTTAATAAAGCGGTTATTAAGACACAGTCGGGTTGAGTGGAACTCACTTTTCGGGCAGGTTTCTTCTAGACCTCCTTTTTGATGCTTCTAAACTAAAAGCATCCATCCTCTTCCTTAAACCCATATTACCCTCCCATCTTGGGCAGGTTTCCAGGGCGGTGTGCCTGTCTTAGGTTGCCCGCCTCTTTGCCATTGGAGAGTCTTACCCATCATTGGGTCACCAACTCTTGCCACTGGTCTGGTACCGCCCAGTCCTATCAGCCAATTCTTAATAATTTGGTATCCGTAAACAGACATTTCTTTTGTTTCAGGAAGTATCACCTGAGAACCGTCACAGTCAATGGAAACATCTACAACTGCTTAAATATAGAGACAGTTCAAAACATGGATAATTTCACAAAGCATTATTCAAAATTAAACAGTCTATTAAAACTGAACTGAAACTGAAGTCATTGTGTTTGGAAACAAAGATGAGGTTCTCAAGGTGAATGCATACCTTGACGTTAGGGGTCAAACAACTAAAAATCAAGTCAGGAATCTTGGTGTGTCTCTACAGTCAGACCTTAGTTTCAGTAGTCATGTCAAAGCAATAACTAAATCAGCATACTATCATCTGAAAAATATTGCAAGAATTAGATGCTTTGTTTCCAGTCAAGACCTAGAGAAACTTGTGCATGCTTTCATCACCAGCAGGGTGGATTATTGTAATGGACTCCTCACTGGCCTTCCCAAAAGACCATAAGACAGTTGCAGCTCATACAGAACGATGCTGCCAGGATTCTGAGCAGAACCAGAAAATATGAACATATCACACCAGTCCTCAGGTCTTTACACTGGCTCCCAGTTACATTTAGGATTGATTTTAAAGTATTATTACTGGTATATAAATCACTCAATGGGCTAGGACCTCAATATATTGCAGATATGCTCACTGAATATAAACCCAACAGATCACTCAGATCATTAGGATCACATCAGCTAGAAATACCAAGGGTTCACTCTAAGCAAGGAGAGTCTGCTTTTAGCTATTATGTCAGCCGCAGCTGGAACCAGCTTCCAGAAGAGATCAGATGTGCTCCTACAGTAGTCACATTCAAATCCAGACTCAAAACACATCAGCTGTGCATTTACTGAATGAGCACTGTGCCACTGTGTGTCCGACTGTTTGTACTGTATTTTATTTTATTTTATTCTAAACTGTTTCAATTATTCTTATTTTAATCTCTTCTATGTAAAGCACTTTGAATTACCATTGTGTATGAAATGTGCTATATAAATAAAGTTGAACTCATTTCCAGAACATTCATTTTCATTCAAGTTGTATTTCTGCTTCTTTAATAAATGTCACAAAATACCTTGTATAATCGAACTAATATCAGAATAAAACTAAATACAGGATAGCCTCTTCGAGGAAGCTTCATTTAAAACATCACCTTAATCAATAATGTCTCTAGATAGTTTTGAACCTACATTTATTCTCAGATGAACGTTCAACTTAATCTCTTATCTTTAATATAAACACTTAACTTCAAATTATCCTCTGAATTGGGAAAACCTTAATTGCCCTTAAAATCTTTAATCATGATGAGGAAAACGGTTTGAACCTCTCCTTCATATCACTGTATCAACATTAGTGTCACATCACATCATTTACCATATAAAAGAAAATGAAAAGACACTTCAACAATGTAAAGATGTGCCTTTAGAGAACACGTCAACATCTGCTGTTGAGTTTCTCGTTTCAGCAGACAAACAGAGAGTGAGAAAGGGGAGGGGCTCAGAGGGGGACACTGCATCTCATTACAGCTGTTCCTTCTGTTTCATTCTAGAATCTCACAGTAATATATTTAAGTTATCCTTCAACAGGGAAAAAAGTGATCATTATAAGAATTCATTATATTAACTGCTTTCAAACTTTTCCATTTTAATCCATCTTCAAAAACCTCTTCCAGAACTTTCAACCTTCTTCTCTTGTTAGAAATGTGATTACTGTTCCTGACCCCTGATCAGCTGATGGCACTGCTTCAGACATGTGCTAAATCTATCTTTCTCATGTCCATATAATACATAACCACATGCTTGAATGGTCCTTCTGGCACTAACACATGAGCTATGGGTGTTATTATTCCTTATCTGACATAGTTTTGAGCACAGACTTCACATGTGGACAAAAACTCATCAACCCAAAAATGAAGACCAATATTCCTGTTATTTAATTCTCCTTATCACTGTTATTTCATTATTTGTATTACTTTGGTTAAAACCATGCATTAATCTCAGTTGATGGACATCTATGCTTCATGAAAACACCATATACTTCTATACATATAGTCTTTTCCTGTCTTTCTCCACATAGTATGTTCATATAGACCTGCATTATTTCAATTCATGATTTCTAAAACAACAGCCATCAGATCTTTAATAAACACAAGCTTTTCCTCTTTTTCAACATTGTCTTTCCATTCAACACAACTAACTTTAATCTTCTGTTCAAGCTGATCTTTACATTTACAGCCCCTATCTTCTCCTTCTTTATTCTCTCTAATGAATCCTTTCTCTGTTTTCTTCCTCTCATGAGAACAAGCTCTATTCTATCTAATGAAACAACACAAATCATCTTTAGAAACTCACAGAAAAGGAAATGTTTAAAGTAAATAAAGTATAAAAGAGGCACAACTGAAACTCATCAAATCTCTCGTGTTTTGTAATAATTGATCAGTAAAATACATTAAATCATTTAATTTCTCATGAGTCTCATCTTTATATCCTAATGTTTAACATCATTTAACAATCAGATTTTTCAGTTATTATTCTCTTATTGTAACGTATGACCTTGTCCTGTTTTACTGTTTCCCTTTTGTCTTCCATTTTGATACTTTCGTCACTCCATAGTTTTCACTTTTGAACCTTCTGTACCTCCATAGTCTTGTTAGCCATTGTGTTCACTGTCATTGTTCTCACCTGTGTCTTGTTTGTAATTATCCTGCCTTGTGTGTGTATATACCCTGCCCGTTCCTGCATTTCCTTGTCGTTCGTTGTTTCCACTGTTATGATGCCTCTGATCTTCCCGTGTCCATTCCTGCAGTGTATTCCCGTGTTCATTTCAGCCGTGTATTCCCTGTTCCAGTGTTTCGTGTTTTAGTTTCATTTTTACCCATCGTGGTTGTTTTCATTTGTGCCTGTCTGTTTATCTTCACCCTTGTTTAAATAAAAACCCTGCACGTAGATCCTCATTCGTTGTCTGCCTTCCTCAATCGTGACAGAACGAACGACCAAACAAATGGATCTAGCAGCGGTTTTCACCACGTTGGCCCATGCCGGTTTTCCCGTTCGCGAGTACTCTCTGCTCTTCTCCACGGTCGCCATCCACACCGGGTTCGACGACGCTTCCCTGAAGACCATCTACCGGGCCGGGTTATCAACAGCCCAGTGGGAGGAAGCGCCGGAATTCGGAGTGCACACGTGGAGGGCGTACGTGAGCCTCACCCTCCGAAAACTCGCACCCGAGGAACCACCCCTTGTGTTCCCGGCTGACGACCCAGCGCCCACGCCTTCCACGGTGAGCGAGCCTGCGCCCACGCACATCACCGTGAGCGAGCCAGAGCCCACGCACATCACCGTGAGCGAGCCAGAGCCCACGCACATCACCGTGAGCGAACCAGAGCCCACGCACAGCACGGTGAGCGAGCCTGAAGCCATGACCGTCCTAGAGCCAGTGCCAGTAGCCATGACCGTCCTAGAGCCAGTGCCAGTAGCCATGACCGTCCAAGAGCCAGTGCCAGTAGCCATGACCGTCCAAGAGCCAGTGCCAGTAGCCATGACCGTCCAAGAGCCAGCGCCTGAAGCCCCGACCGTCCAAGAGCCAGCGCCTGAAGCCCCGACCGTCCAAGAGCCAGCGCCAGTAGCCATGACCGTGCAAGAGCCAGTGCCAGTAGCCATGACCGTCCAAGAGCCAGCACCTTCCGAGCTTTCCAGAGCTCCGCCTTCCGAGCTTTCCAGAGCTCCGCCTTCCGGGCTTTCCAGAGCTCTGCCTTCCGAGCCTCCCAAGCTTTCCAGAGCTCCGCCTCCCGAGCTTTCCAGAGCTCCGCCTTCTGAGCCTCCCGAGCTTTCCAGAGCTCCGCCTTCCGAGCTCTCCAGAGCCCCACCTACCGAGTCTTCCAGGACTCCGCCTCTCAAGCCTCTCAAGCCTTCTAGGGCTCCGCCCCTCAAGCCTCTCAAGCCTTCTAGGGCTCCGCCCCTCAAGCCTCTCGAGCCTTCTAGGGCTCCGCCCCTCAAGCCTCTCGAGCTTTCCAGAGCTCCTCCTCTCGAGCTTTCTAGAGCTCCTCCTCTCGAGCTTTCTAGAGCTTCTCCTCTCGAGCTTTCCAGAGCTCCTCCTCCCGAGCCTTCCAGTGCTCCGCCTCTCAAGCTTCCCGAGCCTTCCAGGGCTCCGCCTCTCGAGCCTTCCAGAGCTCCGCCTCTCGAGCTTTCCAGAGCTCCTCCTCCCGAGCCTTCCAGTGCTCCGCCTCGTCTGGGATCCGATCCTTAGAGGGGGGGCTATGTAACGTATGACCTTGTCCTGTTTTACTGTTTCCCTTTTGTCTTCCATTTTGATACTTTCGTCACTCCATAGTTTTCACTTTTGAACCTTCTGTACCTCCATAGTCTTGTTAGCCATCGTGTTCACTGTCATTGTTCTCACCTGTGTCTTGTTTGTAATTATCCTGCCTTGTGTGTGTATATACCCTGCCCGTTCCTGCATTTCCTTGTCGTTCATTGTTTCCACTGTTATGATGCCTCTGATCTTCCCGTGTCCATTCCTGCAGTGTATTCCCGTGTTCATTTCAGCCGTGTATTCCCTGTTCCAGTGTTTTGTGTTTTAGTTTCGTTTTTACCCATCGTGGTTGTTTTCATTTGTGCCTGTCTGTTTATCTTCACCCTTGTTTAAATAAAAACCCTGCACGTAGATCCTCATTCGTTGTCTGCCTTCCTCAATCGTGACACTTATATTCTTCAGCATTTCCTGATAAATGATTGAGTTCAATATTAGAGACAAACATCATTGTGCAGAAACTGTACGCCTCTAAAGTGATACTTTCATAGATTTATCTCAAAATGGAAATATTTACACTAGAAAAAGATACTCGATCAACTCTTTGTATCGCCCACTACCCTTTTTCTTTAAAGTGAGGGTACCAATCCAATAGTTAACTCTTACTGTGCCATACGTTTGTAATATTTACTCTTTAAATCAATAACTCAGTGATTAGATGCTGGATTTAAATTTAGACCCTCAGAACAGTTTAGACATGATATTGAACACATGGATGTCATATATGACTGAAATCAACTTATCCAGAGAAATGTAATCCACATTAGTAATGTCAGTTCAGTAATGATTACCAGCAGTCATGAGAGTGTGAGGGCCAATCAGATAATAGCCCTCATCGTTCAGTGTTTTTCCTCTGACTTCCTCCTGCAGGATTAGCCGCTTCAATAAATCATTGGCAGGTCGTGTACAATGGTGAGAGACTAGTTGCAGAATGAGTTAGTGAACAACATACACATAATGATGACAGCATGAAATTCCATCCATCCATCCATCCATCGTCAACCGCTTATCCTGTGTACAGGGTCGCGGGGGGCTGGAGCCTATCCCAGCTAACATTGGGCGAAAGGCAGGGGACACCCTGGACAGGTCGCCAGTCCATCGCAGGGCCACACATAGACAGACATACACTCACACTCACATCCACATCCACACCTAGGGCAATTTTTTTGGAGACACCAATTAACCTAGCCTGCATGTCTTTTGGATGGTGGGAGGAAGCCGGAGTACCCGGAGAGAACCCACGCAGACACAGGGAGAACATGCAAACTCCACACAGAAAGGCCGGGGCAACCAGGGTTTGAACCCACGACCTCAGCATGAAATTATTTATGATATTTAATCTCAATGTTTCTTCATGAGTTTCACCTGCTACCAATGACCAATTATTAGCATTTTCAATTATTTTTATAATTAAATACACCACATATTGGGACTTTATTTCAGTTGTATCTGGCATGATTGGTCACAGAACAAACCCAAGAAAAAACTTCTCAAAGCAAATTTGAACAGTAGAGAACATGAAATGATCTAAATCATTCTTTATTTATTTTCTTTAATTCTAGTCTCAGTGGCAGCTCTCAGTGTACCCATGATCAACCAATGCCTACACTGAATATATAAAACAAGAAATAATAGAAACATATCTCATCTTATATATCTATCTTTTCTAAATTCGGGGCGCCCCTTTGTTTGATTGGAGACATCAAGAGAGACACACGGTTTAACCCCTCCTGCTCTCTCTCCTTACAGAGTCCCAAAGGTCTCACTCAATCTCTCCATTCAGACATTCCCTAGCAAAAATAATAAACCCTATCTGTCTTATTTGTGTTGGTTGATCAAGTTTACTCTGATAAAGTTGCACTCACATGTAAATTGTTCTCTAGACATATTTAAACACATCAAAAAATAAAATATATAATCATGTGTTTTTACATTTATATATCAAGACATTTTAGTGTTTAATTTAATATAGTTAAAAATGACAAATGACTTTGAGAATGGCAAAAGCTAATTTTTTCATGACTGTAATTAATGGTGCCAAAGGAAATTGTAAGCTAATTTGGGAAAATATTAACAAACTCCTTGGTAAAAGTAAGCACAGTGCTGATAAAGACCTTGAACTCAAATTTGCTAATGAAGTGGTATCAGAGCCTCTCAGCCTAGCAACTAAATTAAATGATTATTTTCAAAGTACCGTTGATGAGATCGCACAATTGTTTTCTAATTCTTGTGACTCTCAACAAAATATTGGCAACATCGACCCCTATATGGATGCCTTAACTCAAAATTTTAAGTTTAATATTCAAATAATTACAGAAAATTAAGTCTCTAAATTGAAAAGTTCCAAAGCAAGGGATGTGTTTGGATTTGATACCAATCTTCTGAAGCATTATAAATCCTGTATCTTGGTGCCTGTAACCCATCTTATTATTTATCAATCACGCAGGCAGTCGTCCCTTTGAGTTGGAAGGTGGCAAATGTCATGCCAATATATAAATCGGGTGATAAATTAGACCCTGCTAATTATCGACCTATTAGCATACTTCCTATCTTCTCAAAGATAGCAGAAAAGTGGGTCGCTAACTCTATTATTGCACATCTTAATGATTCTAATCCGAGTTTGCACCCTATGCAATTCGGATTTCGATCTCTTCACTCAACTGAAACGGCTGTCTGTGTTTTGGTTGAGAAGGTGAAGTCTTATTTAGACAAAAACAGTTATGTTGCGGCTGTTTTTGTTGACTTTAAGCGTGCGTTTGATACTGTGAATCATCTTAAGTTCTTGTCTAGACTGTTAACATTTAACTTTAGCAATCAAACTGTTAAATGGATACAGTCTTATCTATCAGATAGAAAACAATGCATGCAAATAAAGAATAGTAAGTCACCAGGCCCGGACTGGCCATCGGGAACACCGGGACAATTCCCGCTGGCCTGGCAACTAAGTTAGCCTGCTGCTAGCCAGCGGTTTTTTTTTTTTTATTATTTTTTTTTTAATTATTATTATTATTTTATATTACTACCTTTACCAGTGATCATTTTTGAATTCGTCATTCAATAAAATTATTATTAATATTAATAACAATAAAAATAAATCATGAATCTGTTAGTGGACTGGCAAGGCTACGATTCGACTTTACGCCTCAGACAAACGGTTAAACAGAAAATGCAAGCAGTACCCGTCTAACATTACATTCGTGGAGAAATCAAAACAAATGAGTGCACACAGAAAACTCACAGAAGAAATGTACTGAGGTAAACATTATAATTGTTGTTTTTTTTAATTTATAACATATGATTTAGTTTAACATAACACAACTAAGGGAGCTGTTTTGCTGAATATTATCACGATTGAAAATGTTACATTGAATTTATTGTTCAATAAACAAGTAGCGTAGTTAATATTTATTATTAAGTTACTTACATTTTAGACACAAACCATATGAACTGTTTTTGTTCTATTTCACCGACTAAAATAGTTCCAAGGAAAGCTACAGCAGTGTTTTGTTCCTGAATGATTCAGCGTTTTGAACGAATCTTTTGTATGAATGACTCACTAATTAAGACGGTCATTTGCCGCCACCTATTGGCGTTTTTTTTTTTATATTCAAACATTTATTTAAAACATCAATCTCATAACATTATTTATTGCAGTTGTAATTGAAGTGCACAGGACGTTATGTGCAGACCCATTTGATATTAGGACTGCTTTACTTCTAGGTTGGTTGTTTATGTTTTTATGTTCTGGTCATACTGTGAACTAAATGTAATTTAGGGGGGGAAAAAAACAAGGTTGTCCGTGTTTCTAAATTTAATTTGGGTGCATAGGATGGCCTGGATGGGTGTAGGATTTCCCGGCCTGAAATTGTGTCCCAGTCCGGCCCTGTAAGTCACCCTATCTTCACTATACGCAAGGTGTCCCTCTGGGATCAATTTTAGGTCCCCTGTTATTTTCACTTTATGTAAATAATTTGCCCAATGTGTGCAAAAATGTGGACACGATTATGTATGCAGACGATACGGTAATTTTTAAACAAGCCAAAAGTGCTGATGATGCAGCCCATCAGCTTTCATTGGCCTTAAATGGCTTACAAAGATGGCTGAATGATTCATGCCTGTGCCTTAATGTTAAAAAGACCGTATCAATGTTTTTTAGTAAACCTAAAACAACCGTGGCCTCAGTAAAAGTTCGCTTGGGTGGACAAGAATTAATTAATGTTGAGGAATTTAAGTATTTGGGAGTGCTGATAGACTCAAAATGATCCTTGAAAACTGTAAATGTTAATACACAGAACTTTATACATATTCGTACATCATTAACGGATACAGCAACGATTACATTCCTGCACTCTATGATACTGGCTCATATTGAGTACTGTATCACAAGTTGGTCCTATACGAGTCATGCTGCTATTAGGCCAATCGAAGTATGCTACAAAAGAGTATTGAAAATATTAGACTAGAAACCTTTGTCATATCACCATTGTCAAATTTTAGATAAATATAAGCTTTTAAATTTTGCTAATTTCAAATTATTTAAATCAGCCTGTCTAATCTATAAGGTTATACATGGTCTGGCGCCTCCACCATTGAGTGATTTTATTAAACAAAAGTCTAGTAGTGTTGCCGGGTCTCGAGTGACTAGAGCCACTATGAGAGGTGATTGTGACTTGGCATTTAGGCGGACCGCCTTTTCACAGAACGTCCTGTCATATCAGGGAGTGAGCTTCTGGAATAGTATTCCACTGTTAATGAGGGAAAGCACAAGTCTTCCTACCTTTAGGAGTCGTTTAATAGTGTGGCTGAGGGACACACAAACATGTGATCATGTTTAGTTAATCATTAGATATCAGATGTAAAACAGAGTTAGTGCATTACAAAAACGGATACAATTATCAGTGTAATATGGGTTGTGCAACAGGGGTCAGTGTAATGCGGGTCAGTGCAATATCAGGTTAGTCAGGATATGTGCAAAATTGTGGTTTGTGCAATATAGTCGATGCTTTCCAATTTCCTATATGTCTTTTGTTGTCCACTCTTGTTGTTACTGTCTGTTCTAACATGTTGTGATCACTGCTCTGTGATCTGTATATAGTCTGTGTATAGTGTATTGGTATGTATTTATTAATTTCTGTGTGTAACATCAACCTGCCAGAGGGTCTGCAGATGGAAATTAGCCCAAGGCTATAATCTGACATATTTACATTTGTGAAAATGTTCATTAATATGTATTGTCCCTTTTAAGAAATTAAATTAAATGATGTCAAATATTAAATGATAAAAATGTTATTCTCTGATATTGGACTAGACAGAACATAAAACAGACACATGAATGTGAAGTTTTCTCATTTTAAGATTTACTTTTCATACTCCAGTTACAAACTCCTTTTTAATTTCTCTTTCCCATTATCTTGACATGTTGGCATTTCCATTGTGGTTTTCTGGTATAAGTGTACTGTTTACCAGCATACATGAATGCAAATACGTGTCTACTTTCCTCCGCCACCGGAACACTGAAAAAGACGGAGCATAAATCCAGCACAGTAAAGTATTTGGTATCAAGAGGGACATTTGTCAGCAGCATGTGCAGATTTGGAACAATTTAGATTTGTTTGTTTTGATCACAGGCAAAACTGGAGTATTACAGTAACTGTTAGTTTACATTAATACTCATGCTTTTACTAAACCATCTATAGTGTCTTTTATGCCTGTTTCAGCTTCAGGCCGTAAAGGGGACTTCTGCTTCAATCTCCTCTTCTTCTGTTCTCACTTCAGTTCTTTTTCATATACTGCATCTTCATCATATTTCAATTACATTTTTTCTAAAACTGCCCGTGCTTGTCATAATATAATGCCAGGGTTTTCTCACTTTTCTGAACTCTCTTTTTCCTTCGGTCTAACTCCCAGTCCTGTCCTTCTTTTTCTAACTCCACATGTCCCTCCATCTGCATTTCTCCTAGAACCACTACAGTTCCCTTGAGTTTTGGGAACTGACCTTCTGAGGGCACATATGGAGGTGATTTGACAAGGGCCTTTTCTCCTTCCCTACTCATCTCCCTTCTGCTTCCTTCAGTATTTTTCTAGCCTGTCTTAAGTTCTTTACACAATGGATATTTTAATCCTAATATGTCCACAGGAGTGGCTGCCATAATTATACCTTTTGTATTATGACAACACTTATCTTTAATACAACCTTTGTTTAAAATTCAATTACTTCTATCGGGAAGACACGCAGGCTTGAGTGAGGTTTAAGATGCCATTTATTTGATGAATGTAAAACAGAAAAGTAATGTCTATCTTTGGCGTAGGCCCCATCTGGCGGTCCGAGGGAGTTGTACTCGGAACCATCATATCCTGCCAGAGATAGGAGGCAGGGGCGAGGAGCCTACTCCCAAAAGAGAGAGAAAGTAGAATACTACCCCCAAAAGAGATGATCCAGTTTGGTACAAACCAGGTCTTGTGTTTTTGTGTCTTGTGTGCATTCATTCTGGAGAATGAGAAAAAATAATAGATGTGAGCATCTGAATTTTACATGAATTTTGTAATATCTCTGGCATGGTTTTGTGAAGCCTTTGCAATAGGAAAGCAGTTGTTTTTTTTTAAGAATGTGATTTTGGGCTCTCTGTCAAGGCCCCTGGTTATGCAGAATCTTTGCCTAAGACGAGCAGTGTCCCTACATAACGTAACCCTACGTTAGGCTGGCGTTGCTGTGCAGTATCTTTGTTGAAAGATAAACACAATTTGATTATAAAAAACCCTCCGACGAGGGAAGAGATGTTTGGGTATCTTTGCTGAAAGGTGGGTGATGTGCATAAAGCCATACGATAATGGCGATGTTGCGTGCAATCCCTTTTTTTGCATGCAAAAAACGTTTGACTATGAAAACCCTCCAATGAGGGAAGTTATTTTTGGGTTACAGCATGCATAGAGCCATACAATAATGACGATGTTGTCGTTCAATACCCTGTTGAAGGATATCCCATTATGGTGCCGGCTTTCCAGCGAGGGCAGCTGGCTTGTGCAATGCCCATGCAAAGGAACCATGCTTGAGATTATGGAAGCCCTGGCAAGGGGGGTAGACATATTTATGCGCTATCCTTGCGAACAGTGGGCGTGCTTGAGTTGAATCGGATGTGCTGGGAGAGCGCCACCAACCACCACCAGATATGCATGAGAACTTATGACTGATGGAGAGTTGAGCTTGTTTGATTATTTGGGTTAGGTTGACCATTTTGGGTACGATTGGGGAGACCAGCAGTCGAGCATCTTCATTGTGGATTACAGTATACCTCGAGGGATGCCAGTAGGAGCTGGTCTGTGGAACTCCTGCGAAGCGAGGGAGGGAGACAGAGATTACATTGAAAACCCGGGGATGTGTCTGGCTGGAATAATGAAGTTACAGGAAATGCTCTGCCATGTCAGACGTCTCATAAGGGACATGATGGTTCGAGGAGGACCAGCCTTTGATTTATAGTGACGACTGCAGAATTGTCGCTTAACTACGTGCGTTTGTGTGTCTGAAGGGAACCCATATGACACTGGCTGTGATGGTGAGTGTGGAATAATAAAGGGCTCTTTTAAACTTTTGTTGATATAGCTTGCTGTGTCATCACGAAATGCAGCTGCTCTGGGAATGTATTCCCCATTTCTGTACTGAAACATGTATGTTACCCCATGGGGTAAAGAACTATTTCATTGGGGGGTATAGTGGAATTTTGTTTTGGTGGGCCATATAATGAAGTGCTGTATGAATAAACGTGGAAGGATTTGATAGCTTGGGTCCTTTCTTCCCTCAGCTGAGCCACATCGAGATGAGGATTGCAGATTGAGAAAATTTATTAAATGCATTAAATGACGAAATTATCTAACAATGGGATTAATTTCGAAGAGAGTGGTTGAGGGTAGGAAGCCATATTGAAAAAAGTATAATTCTGGCCATTTCCCTGTGAACCATGATCCTAGAAAGTAACCCCTGAATCCTATGGACGGAGACGGAGACCTACTTACCTGCTACTAAAATGTAATGTCCCTGACCATGCGCATTAAAACGGAACGGCTCACATTGAAATGCTTTGATATTTAAAAGTATGTAGTTGGGCTGATTTGACTGTTAGACTGAGCTTTGAAATTTGGAACATGGATAAAGCCCAAGTGCTTGAAGATCCCCATAGATTGAAACGTGGTCTGAACAACGATGAGTGAATGATTTATGAAGACATGCCATACAAATTTCTGCACTTTAATGATGCCTGAAATAAAATGTAAATATTCCATGAGATAGGAACAGTAGAGCTTGCAAGGGAATGTGGAAGTACGTATAGTGTAAGAAAACGCTGCGGTTTATGGATCGGCATTAATGCGCCCTTGGAGGCGCTCGGGGAACATCACTCGAAATGTTGTACTGAACGAAATAAGATATTTATTTCACAAAGGACCCTTTCACAAGGCTTTGGTGAAGGCTATATTAACCTGTTGATACGCATTTGTTCACACTCGGTGGTGACGTCACTCTGCTTACATTTAATTTACCGTCTATAAATATAATTAATGTTAACAAATGATACATTTTGTCAAAGGTCTAAATGTTCAACATTGATATCAGATCTCTGTTACACAATAGCAATGCTCCAGAAACAGCAATTGTTCAACACGCTGGGTCAATTGTCCATGACAAGGGTTCATTCTATAATGTCCAATAGCACTTTAGTCCATAAAAATTATAAATCTTGATATGTTCTCCATGTGATTTCGCCTGGAAGAATTACCCTTTGTCGTTGTTCTTCAACAAACTCTGCAATCCGAGCAGCATTCATGTTGTAAAACTGTATATGATCTTATATATATTAGAGTCTTATAAACAAAACGAGCCTGTCTCCAAAGTCTATTTTATTTTATTTTTTATAAATTGGGGCATAGTTTTCTGACTTAATATATTGTTGTTTTTTTATTTTTATTTATTTTTTATTCTGAAACTTGGGAAATAAAGCCCAAAAAGTGTCTCTTTCAAAAGATACTACAACTGTGTCCAAACTCCAAAGGGTCCCGTAAATACAACCATTTAAGAACAGGTATGTCATTTTCATGATTTGTGCTCAAATAGGGGTGCACATCAATGGGTTAAACTGTGATGCCATGCTCGGAATGCCCGCATCATGGACTCGGTCTTTCCTAGTGAGTAGGGCATAGGGATGATAAATTGTATTAGAAAGCATCCATTATGTGATTTGGGCAACCAGCAAAATGGGGATATCTTACTGAATGGAGTAATGGGACCCTGTACAATAACGCTGACTGTACATGATGATATGCCTGAATAATATCTTAATTCGCTCGAGCATGCAGCACGGTGAATGATAAGTGAATGAACCTTGACCGAGTTGCCCTCCTGAGATTGCGCAATTGCCTGCCATTACTATGAGAGTGAATGCGCTGATGACATGAAATACTGGCTTTGATATAGATGCGGATGCGTTATGATGAACAGACAGCATTGCAACTTTATAATGAACAGGCAGCATGGCATTGGAAGGCCTAGATCCATGACTAAATCTGAATGCATTTGATGGACATGACAATGACTTAGCTTATCTCTGATGGAAACCAGCTGCTGCCTGGACCGATTATTTTGACAGACTTGGCATGGAGCGCACTCCTTCCGCGCCGGGTCGTGCAATTCGATTGAGAGAGATCTCCTAAATGAATGAGATATGGGTGAAGATCTGGGTTTGCTGGTTTTTACTCCCCATGGGTTTGATGTTGGCAGAAGTTGAGATGAAGTGATGACGTCGTTGGAAAGGGAAGGCGGGCTTCCAGAGATGTTCTGTGCACTGGTTCTCCTGTGGCCTGGAGAGGTTGAAACGTGTCTATTTGCCGTTAGCACACTGAAACTGTAATGTGATAGATTGTGAGCAGACTTATAAAGCAATGGCTTACATGTGATTGGCTAGGAGTTACCCAGCTAATGATGTGATGATGTACAGCTGCTAGTCTTCCCGCTAGAACTATGCTGCGTTTCATTTATTTGACTTTATTTTAATGTAAAACACTGGAGTCAATGTTTTTCTTAGGTAATGTGATTTCCCAAATGAAATTCAATTACTTTAAAGTTTCTATTATTTTAATATTCTTACTTGTCACTGTGAAATGAACTTATAAGCACAATTATATCACTTAACTGTATAAATTCTCTGTATGTAGTTAAATTATTGTCTTTGATACAGTCTAGTTAGGAGTTATGACCAGTCAATAGCTGCTTTTCCTCAGTTTAGTTAATCTTACACCAGACTTCCTGTGTTACCTGAATAGAACAGCCTAAGACTAAATCTTGTTCTGCAGCCAAAAGTAAATTTTTCTCTTCCATGCACATTTTTACAGCCGTGTTGTCATTATTATTTTCCCTATTCTTAATTTATAATGTATTATTCTTTTGCCTCATATATTGATGGAAGATTGAAAATAGGTCTTTGCTATAAATTGCATATATACGTTAGTTTTGCATTAAAGACTAAAAAGAGTTTTTCTATCTGGATCACAAATGTTGCAATTTTGCAGAATTGCCAAACAACCCACAAAGCCCAGATTTCTGTTAACCAACGAAATTCCTTTCCAAAGTTTCACAAGATTTCATTCCCAACATCCATTCAACATATAAAAGACAAATCTTCTTTATTAGACAACATTTTACTCCATTCATCCTGTCCCTTTTTACATTTTAGTGCTCATATAACATCCACTCTTGTTTCTTTTATTGTTTAAGGATTCATCAGACATCTCAATCCCTGTACTGGGCTCATATCTGCACTCAGTCGTACACTTCCATGCACACACTTTCAAACACAGACACAAATACACTCACAACCACAGAAATGTCACACTTAATACACACAAGGCCTTAGGGTTAGGGTTAGGGTTAACCTAACCCTAACCCTAACCCTAACACAGAGCTCATAATAACACAAAATAATTCTAGAACGCAACTATTCTACCACACCTCTTGAGTGACCTGCACCTGCAGGATTTCTACACACACACTTCCAAACATTTTTGCCTTCCTGGTCAAAAAATCTCTGTACTATTTAATTCCTCAAACCATGAGGAATATTTTTACTGTTATCCATCAAGGCCCACTTAACAGTAGAAAAAAGGTCATTGCATGCAATTATTTCTTCTGGAATCAAAACCCTTTATTTATTTATTTATTAAAATTTGGAAGAGCTTTTAGAGTGTTCTTACACCCCAGGTAAACTGGCAAGCAACATAAAATGAAATAAGCAAAATGCTAACTTTTTTGGTGGCCACCGTTTATTGTGTTGCTTGTCAAGTCAACCCGCTGCTGTGGTCACTTCTGCCCTGATCCGTCCCTTCCTGGTCGCCATTTGTTGTGGTTTCTGCCCGATTTGTGAAAAACTCACTCTCAAAGAAAGTTTTTGATTTCAGAAGAATAGACTTTATTGTCAGACCATAAAGCCGAGTTGCCTGCAGAACAACTGATGTGTCTTGAGTTTGCACTCGCTTACATTGCTCTCACAAAGTGTGACTAAAACCTTCCATACATTTTTGTTCTGTGTCTTCACTCTGTTATTAAGAAGGGAACATCTGGATCCTCTTTAAAGGGCCTTATCATATATTTTCTCTAGTGTCAAACCGTGAGACTCAAGTTTGCGGTATATGGTATGGTATGGTATTATGGTATATGAGTATCATATGTGGTCACACATTGCATTCTGAGGGGCCTAATTTTCAAAGGCCTTTATACTCACACACATACACACACAGTAAAATACATACATGACCATCAGAAATAATTGTAGAATAAAATGACATCGATTATACTTGATTAATGTATACTTAACTTGATAAAAATACACCACAGTACTCATACATGTGTGTGTGTGTACTCATGCATGCATGTGTGTGTGTGTGTACTCATGCATGCATGTGTGTGTGTGTACTCATGCATGTGTGTGTGTGTGTGTATTCATGCATGTGTGTGTGTGTGCAAAATGAAGCAATGTGACAATTTTAGCTAGTCGCAAAAAGTAGTCCATTAATTTACCTGATGAACATTCACCTTTTGCTGACCCTTTATGTTTCACTAATGTGTGCTTCTAAATCAGTCCAAAATCACTTGCACCTTTACTAGCAACAGACACATACGTGCAGCTTTACATGTCACACATTCTGCTTCCCACGGATCTCCACCTCCATTATTTGTTCAAAACTTCTGTAAATTTGCACATTTGTTTGGGCATTGTTTCCACTCAGGCCGCCCACAATGGAATCAATATGCCACCCAGCCTTGCCCTACAAATTACCAACATAATACACAACAAAGTGTGCTTTGGATAAAAGCGTCTGCCAAATGATTACATGTAAAAATGTAAATCCACAAAGAAGCTAACATAAAAATACACAGAAAAGTAGGAGATGCAATCAGGCTTACCAAAGTAAGCAGAACGAAAGGTTCTTTCTATGAAGCAACCCCAGCAGTTGCAATGTTCTATGAAGCAACCCACTTCCCTATTTCTAGCACATTCAACCATTAGATGTTTCTCTACTTCCTTAACCCCACACTGATACAGAACCCATTCTCATGCATTCCAATTCTATATAAGACTGCGTCCTAAACTGCACCCTTGTTCACTCGTGACCCTCCTTTGAGGGGCATAAGTTCTGTGGTGGCCAACTTAGGGGGTGTCTCAATTCCTTAGGGAATGAGTGAAGTAAATTGCACCCTTCGACAGAGTGCACAAAACAGTAGACTTCTGTGGAAGTGTTTTTGTGCTGAAGTCCCAGACCTCCTTGCGTTAAAGGTGGAGACAAGACACTTTCAAATCTGGGAGATGTGGCACATCAATGTAATGTAAATATAGTAATTGTAGATATTCTTTGTATTTATTAGTCAAGCACATTATTTGTGATATGCACTAACCCTAACTCCTCTAAAGAGTGCCCAGGATGTCGCTATAGCCTGAGTGGAATGTGCCTTAGCAGCATGTATCAATGAAATAAAAGATTGAATGGCCACAAATTTCCTTCTACTCATTTCTGAAAAAACAGAGGTTCTAATTATTGGACCAAAAACCTCTAAAAATAAGCCACTAAAATATAATTTGACTCTAGATGGATGTTCTGTTACATCATCTTCAACAGTGAAGAACTTAGGTGTTAAATTTGATACCAATCTGTCCTTTGAAAATCAAATTACAGATGTTTGTAGCACAGCATTCTTCCACATCAGAAATATTGCTAAATTAAGGCACATGCTCTCTGTTGCTGATGCCGATAAACTAATTCATGTGTTCATGACCTCAGGACTAGATTATTGTAATGCATTACTGGGAGGATGTCCAGCAAGATCAATAAATAAACTTCAATAGGTTTAAAATGCAGCAGCCAGAGTGCTGAACCAAGAAATATGATCAATTAGTAAAATTACGTATTCATTTTAAAATTCTGTTAATTACGTACAAAGCTTTGAATGGTCTCTGCAGTACTTAAGTGAACTTCTACCATACTATATTCATCACGTTCATTACAATCACAATTCTGGCCTGTTAATAGTTCCTAGAATATCAAAATCCACAAAAGAAGGAAGATCCTTTTCATATTTGGCTCCTAAACTATGGAATAGGCTCCAAAACACTGTTTGAGATGCAGACCCACTCTCAGTTTAGTTCCCCTCTGACTAACCCCACCCTAATCTTAAACCAGACTCACTGTGGGGGCCAGTTCCCCTCTGACTGTGAGGGCCAGTTCCCATCTGACTAACCCCACCCTAACCCTAAACCAGACTCACTGTGGGGGTCAGTTCCCCTCTGACTAACCCCCACCCTAACCCTAAACCAGACACACTGTGGGGCCAGTTCCCCTCTGACCAACCCCACCCGAACCCTAAACCAGACTCACTGTGGGGGCCTGTTCCCCACTGTCCAACCCCACCCTATCCCTAAACCAGAGTCACTGTGGGGGCCAGTTCCCCTCTGACCAACCCCACCCTAACCCTAAACCAGACTCACTGTGGGGGCCTGTTCCCCACTGACCAACCCCACCCTAACCCTAAACCAGACTCACTGTGGGGGCCAGCTCCCCTCTGACAACCCCCACCCTATCCCTAAACCAGACTCACTGTGGGGGCCAGTTCCCTCTGACTAACCCCACCCTAACCCTAATCCAGACTCACTGTGGGGGCATGTTCCCTCTGACTAACCCCCACCCTAACCCTAAACCAGACTCACTGTGGGGGCCAGTTCCCTCTGACTAACCCCCACCCTAACCCTAAACCAGACTCACTGTGGGGGCCAGTTCCCTCTGACTAACCCCCACCCTAACCCTAAACCAGACTCACTGTGGGGGCCAGTTCCCTCTGACTAACCCCACCCTAACCCTAAACCAGACTCACTGTGGGGGCCAGTTCCCCTCTGACCAACCCCACCCTAACCCTAATCCAGATTCACTGTGGGGGCCTGTTCCCCTCTGACCAACCCCACCCTAACCCTAAACCAAACTCACTGTGGGGGCCAGTTCCCCTCTGACCAACCCCACCCTAACCCTAAACCAGACTCACTGTGGGGGCCAGTTCCCCTCTGTCTAACCCCCACCCTAACCCTAAACCAGACTCACTGTGGGGGCCAGTTCCCCTCTGACCAACCCCACCTTAACCCTAAACCAGACTCACTGTGGGGGCCTGTTCCCCTCTGACCAACCCCACCCTAACCCTAAACCAGTCTCACTGTGGGGGCCAGTTCCCCTCTGACTAACCCCACCCTAACCCTAAACCAGACTCACTGTGGGGGCCAGTTCCCCTCTGACTAACCCCCACCCTAACCCTAAACCAGACACACTGTGGGGCCAGTTCCACTCTGACCAACCCCACCCGAACCCTAAACCAGACTCACTTTGGGGGCCAGTTCCCCTCTGACCAACCCCACCCTTACCCTAAACCAGACTCACTGTGGGGGCCTGTTCCCCTCTAACTAACCCCACCCTAACCCTAAACCAGACTCACTGTGGGGGCCAGTTCCCCTCTGACTAACCCCCACCCTAACCCTAATCCAGACTCACTGTGGGGGCCTGTTACCCTCTGACCAACCCCACCCTAACCCTAAACCAGGCTCACTGTGGGGGCCTGTTACCCTCTGACCAACCCCACCCTAACCCTAAACCAGGCTCACTGTGGGGGCCTGTTACCCTCTGACCAACCCCACCCTAACCCTAAACCAGGCTCACTGTGGGGGCCTGTTCCCCTCTGAACAACCCCACCCTAACCCTCACTGTGGGGTTCAGTTCCCCTCTGACCAACCCAACCCTAACCCTAATCCAGACTCACTGTGGGAGCCTGTTCCCCACTGACCAACCCCACCCTATCCCTAAACCAGACTCACTGTGGGGGCCAGTTCCCCTCTGACCAACCCCACCCTAACCCTAAACCAGACTCACTGTGGGGGCCTGTTCCCCACTGACCAACCCCACCCTAACCCTAAACCAGACTCACTGTGGGGGCCAGCTCCCCTCTGACAACCCCCACCTATCCCTAAACCAGACTCACTGTGGGGGCCTGTTACCCTCTGACCAACCTCACCCTAACCCTAAACCAGGCTCACTGTGGGGGCCTGTTACCCTCTGACCAACCACACCCTAACCCTAAACCAGGCTCACTGTGGGGGCCTGTTCCCCTCTGAACAACCCCACCCTAACCCTCACTGTGGGGTTCAGTTCCCCTCTGACCAACCCAACCCTAACCCAGACTCACTGTGGGAGCCTGTTCCCCACTGACCAACCCCACCCTATCCCTAAACCAGACTCACTGTGGGGGCCAGTTCCCCTCTGACCAACCCCACCCTAACCCTAAACCAGACTCACTGTGGGGGCCTGTTCCCCACTGACCAACCCCACCCTAACCCTAAACCAGACTCACTGTGGGGGCCAGCTCCCCTCTGACAACCCCCACCCTATCCCTAAACCAGACTCACTGTGGGGGCCAGTTCCCTCTGACTAACCCCACCCTAACCCTAATCCAGACTCACTGTGGGGGCATGTTCCCACTGACTAACCCCCACCCTAACCCTAAACCAGACTCACTGTGGGGGCCAGTTCCCTCTGACTAACCCCCACCCTAACCCTAAACCAGACTCACTGTGGGGGCCAGTTCCCTCTGACTAACCCCCACCCTAACCCTAAACCAGACTCACTGTGGGGGCCAGTTCCCTCTGACTAACCCCACCCTAACCCTAAACCAGACTCACTGTGGGGGCCAGTTCCCCTCTGACCAACCCCACCCTAACCCTAATCCAGATTCACTGTGGGGGCCTGTTCCCCTCTGACCAACCCCACCCTAACCCTAAACCAGACTCACTGTGGGGGCCAGTTCCCCTCTGACCAACCCCACCCTAACCCTAAACCAGACTCACTGTGGGGGCCAGTTCCCCTCTGTCTAACCCCCACCCTAACCCTAAACCAGACTCACTGTGGGGGCCAGTTCCCCTCTGACTAACCCCCACCCTAACCCTAATCCAGACTCACTGTGGGGGCCTGTTACCCTCTGACCAACCCCACCCTAACCCTAAACCAGGCTCACTGTGGGGGCCTGTTACCCTCTGACCAACCCCACCCTAACCCTAAACCAGGCTCACTGTGGGGGCCTGTTCCCCTCTGAACAACCCCACCCTAACTGTGGGGTTCAGTTCCCCTCTGACCAACCCAACCCTAACCCTAATCCAGACTCACTGTGGGAGCCTGTTCCCCACTGACCAACCCCACCCTATCCCTAAACCAGACTCACTGTGGGGGCCAGTTCCCCTCTGACCAACCCCACCCTAACCCTAAACCAGACTCACTGTGGGGGCCTGTTCCCCACTGACCAACCCCACCCTAACCCTAAACCAGACTCACTGTGGGGGCCAGCTCCCCTCTGACAACCCCCACCCTATCCCTAAACCAGACTCACTGTGGGGGCCAGTTCCCTCTGACTAACCCCACCCTAACCCTAATCCAGACTCACTGTGGGGGCATGTTCCCTCTGACTAACCCCCACCCTAACCCTAAACCAGGCTCACTGTGGGGGCATGTTCCCTCTGACAAACCCCCACCCTAAACCAGACTCACTGTGGGGGCCAGTTCCCTCTGACCACCCTAACCCCACCAGCAGCCCTGACAACCCCCCTAACCTAAACCAGACTCACTGTGGGGGCCAGTTCCCCTCTGACTAACCCCACCCTAACCCTAAACCAGACTCACTGTGGGGGCCAGTTCCCCTCTCACCAACCCCACCCAAACCCTAAACCAGACTCACTGTGGGGGCCAGTTCCCCTCTGACCAACCCCAACCCCACCCTAACCCTAAACCAGACTCACTGTGGGGGCCTGTTCCCCTCTGACTAACCCTAACCCTAACCTAACCTAACCAGGCTCACTGTGGGGGCATGTTCCCTCTGACTAACCCCCACCCTAAACCAGACTCACTGTGGGGGCCAGTTCCCTCTGACTAACCCCCACCCTAACCCTAAACCAGACTCACCGTGGGGGCCAGTTCCCCCCTGACCAACCCCACCCTAACCCTAAACCAGACTCACTGTGGGGGCCAGTTCCCCTCTGTCTAACCCCCACCCTAACCCTAAACCAGACTCACTGTGGGGGCCAGTTCCCCTCTGACTAACCCCCACCTTAACCCTAAACCAGACTCACTGTGGGGGCCAGTTCCCCTCTGACTAACCCCCACCTTAACCCTAAACCAGACTCACTGTGGGGGCCAGTTCTCCTCTGACCAACCCCACCCTAACCCTAAACCAGACACACTGTGGGGGCCAGTTCTCTGATCAACCCCACCCAAACCCTAAACCAGACTCACTGTGGGGGGCAGTTCCCCTCTGACTAACCCCCACCCTAACCCTAAACCAGACTCACTGTGGGGGCCAGTTCCCCTCTGACTAACCCCACCCCACCCTAACCATAAACCAGACTCACTGTGGGGGCCAGTTCCCCTCTGACTAACCCCCACCCTAACCCTAAACCAGACACACTGTGGGGCCAGTTCCCATCTGACCAACCCCACCCTAACCCTAAACCAGACTCACTGTGGGGGCCAGTTCCCCTCTGACTAACCCCCACCCTAACCCTAAACCAAATTCACTGTGGGGGCCAGTTACCCTCTGACTATCCCCCACCCTAACCCTAAACAAGTCTCACTGTGGGGGCCAGTTCCCCTCTGACTAACCCCAACCCTAACCCTAAACCAGATTCACTGTGGGGGCCAGTTCCCCTCTGACAACCCCCACCCTAACCCTAAACCAGACTCACTGTGGGGGCCAGTTCCCCTCTGACTAACCCCACCCTAACCCTAATCCAGACTCACTATGGGGGCATGTTCCCTCTGACTAACCCCCACCCTAACCCTAAATCAGACTCACTGTGGGGGCCAGTTCCCTCTGACAAACCCCACCCTAACCCTAAACCAGACTCACTGTGGGGGCCAGTTCCCCTCTGACTAACCCCCACCCTAACCCTAAACCAAATTCACTGTGGGGGCCAGTTACCCTCTGACTATCCCCCACCCTAAACAAGTCTCACTGTGGGGGCCAGTTCCCCTCTGACTAACCCCAACCCTAACCCTAAACCAGATTCACTGTGGGGGCCAGTTCCCCTCTGACAACCCCCACCCTAACCCTAAACCAGACTCACTGTGGGGGCCAGTTCCCCTCTGACTAACCCCACCCTAACCCTAATCCAGACTCACTATGGGGGCATGTTCCCTCTGACTAACCCCCACCCTAACCCTAAACCAGACTCACTGTGGGGGCCAGTTCCCTCTGACAAACCCCACCCTAACCCTAAACCAGACTCACTGTGGGGTCCAGTTCCCCTCTGACTAACCCCACCCTAACCCTAAACCAGACTCACTGTGGGGGCCAGTTCCCCTCTGACTAACCCCACCCTAACCCTAAACCAGATTCACTGTGGGGACCAGTTCCCCTCTGACTAACCCCACCCTAACCCTAAACCAGACTCACTGTGGGGGCCAGTTCCCTCTGAGTAACCCCACCCTAACCCTAAACCAGACTCACTGTGGGGGCCAGTTCCCTCTGACTAACCCCACCCTAAGCCTAAACCAGACTCACTGTGGGGGCCAGTTCCCTCTGACTAACCCCACCCTAACCCTAAACCAGACTCACTGTGGGGGCCAGTTCCCTCTGACTAACCCCACCCTAAGCCTAAACCAGACTCACTGTGGGGGCCAGTTCCCTCTGACTAACCCCACCCTAAGCCTAAACCAGACTCACTGTGGGGGCCAGTTCCCTCTGACTAACCCCACCCTAAGCCTAAACCAGACTCACTGTGGGGGCCAGTCCCCTCTGACCAACATCATTAATTTAATGACAATATTATTTATGTATAGTTAAAATCATGGTTTAAAATTATTAAACTAAGTAAGTGTTAAGGGTCAGTGTTTAAACATCAATGTTGTTTGAACTGTAAGATTAATGATTAATGTCTTCGAAGACCATCTTGTATTAACTGCAGAAGTTCACATAGATGCAATTCTGTGGAAACTTATTCCACTATTCCTGATAATATCTCCCAAGGGAAGCATATACAAGGAGAAAAGCAGAGGCCCTAAAACTGATCCCTGTGGCACTCCATATTTTACTTTTGTTTGGTTTGACAATTCCTCATTTACACAGACAAAGTGGTAGTGGTCTGCTAAATATGACCTAAACCATGCTAATGCAACTCCACAAATGAGCTGGTTGAAAAATCAGCTTTAAAACAGTACCTTTGTTCAAACCTGCGATGATATAATGAAATTTAATCCATGAGGCAAACAATTGAGACACTTGTGCATTTCATTTGAGGGCTCATTCTTCTAGTTATTTGACGTTACATCTTTCATATTTGAATGTCCTCAGTTTCTTTTAAACAAATTATTTTCTTCCTTGAAACAGATGAGTGATGTCATGCAAAATCTGCATCCTTGTGGGCCAATGGGAGCGCTCTCAGTGTTCCTGTGTCTGGGCTGACCAAAGTATATATACAGCTCATTTCATGAAGGGTTTAAAGAGACCCTGGCTTCTAACTTTCAGCTTCCATTCACTCTTTAGACAGACAGAGAGACAGAGACAGACAGAGAAACAGAGAAAGATAGACAGACAGACAGACAGACAGACAGACAGACAAAGAGTGTGTGAGAGAGAGAGATAGAGCGAGAGAGAGAGGATGGGGTTTGTGTGTGGGTTGTTTCTTCTGCTCACTCTACCTGTGCTGGCTCTGACTGCAGTGGTGACATCTTTCTCAACATGTCCTCAGTTTTTTTGGAAAGATCAAAATGGAAAGGCTGTCACTCCAACGATATTTACACAAGTGACGAATGGTCATGATCGTTACCAGAAGATCTGTCAGAGATACCAAAACCTCTATCAGTTTGCGACTCTTTATGACACAGCTCACAGGATCCCGGTGTACTCCGCATTTACCTTCACAGGCATTCAGAAGTGCAGCAGAAAGAACAGCTGGCTCATTGAACCCAGGGTGAGTGTTTTTCATCAGTTTGATTTATCTCTGAGATAAAGAACCTCACATTCTTTTAAATTAAAACATTACAATCCAGCCACAGACAACAGTCAACATTAAAAAGTACAGCGACAGTAAATACTAGAATACAGATGTACAGTAATACAAACACTGGTTCTGAGCATTAAGTATTTAAACACAATTGAACACTGAAACCGCACACAGATTCACATATATGCAGTTCAAAAATACAAGGGAAATGGATGAATACAAATTCAAAAGGTATCAAATACATAACAAATACAGTAATATTAATTAGATTGATGTAATAAGACTCGAGACTATAAAACAATAGTTATACACAATTTGTGCTATTTAATAGACATGAATTTGGTGTCAGTGTTCAATAGTGTTTAAGTGCTCATAAAGGGAAAAAACTAGGTTGGTGTAACATGTGAAATATCCAATATCAAATAGTATTTAGTCATTCCTTTACCACACCGACAGTTCATCTATAACTAAAGTGCAAAATACATGAGTTATAGCAGAACTCTTATTTAAAGATCCAAACCTACTATAAGAAAGCAGCTTCAGTGTGTAAAGTAGGAAAGTGCAATAATTGTATATAAATCAATTATTTCTTTACGTATAGCAGCAAAATCACATACGCAAAATAGCAAGATGTTATAATTATACACATTAAAATACTCTCTCACACACACACACACACACACACACACAGCCTCAGTGTGCAACTACAAGGTGCAATGATCAATAATCTCATATAAATATTTATAGCAGCAATCTCAATATGCAATAAGTGCATCACAGTATTAGCTGCCTAATAGGTGGACTACATATTCAAATGCACATTTATCCTGATGCAACGAGCCCCAAAGTCCAATCAGTATTTACTGTAATTATATTACAGTAACAAGTTAATACTAATGTGTAGTAAAGCAAGAGAGAAATCCTTAGCGTCAGTACAAAAACTACCCTAGTCTTATAGCATTACTGTAACATGGGGTCAATGTGCAGTGAGCAGCAGCATCTATTTTATATATTGATATATATCAAACAAAACACAATCAGAATATAATGAAAATAATGCAACAATATAAATTCCAAAACACAATACCAGTGAAAGCAAACATAAATTTAAATCTCTTTCAGTGAATACTCGGTAAGTGAAAACAATATGAAAACAAAACCCAGCGAAAACAGCGCTCACAATTAACATCAGCTCAGCAATAAAGTTAAATACCAACATATACCCCTGAAGCCTTCAGACGCTGTGCCTATACACATATAAATGCAAAATAAAGAACTACATAGCTGTCTTTCATTGCACGTCTTTAAAGTCTTTATTTACCAAATACATTCATAGTATTTGAAGCCTCTCAATCATTCTGTGCTTGACTGCATTACCATTATAAAAGACTACAATTAAAACACAAACAACCCGCTACACTTCCATTTCAAAACCGGAATCAAACTGTACTTTAACTGCATTACAATAATGTACCAAAGTATGAAACGATATTTACCTTAGGCAAACACAACAGGGACATGGAATCAATATGCCACCCAGCCTTGCCCTACAAATTACACAACAAAGTGTGCTTTGGATTAAAGCATCTGCCAAATGATTAAATCAGAATCAGAATCAGAAAAAGCTTTATTGCCAAGTAAGTTTTTTACGCATACAAGGAATTTGTTTGGGTGTAAAACACAAAACAAAACAACGTGCACACGCACACATCGAGGCAGCCGTCTGTGGCGCCATCTTAAGGTATTATTGATGAAAATGTAAATCCACAAAGAAGCTAACATAAAAATACACAGAAAAGTAGGTGATGCAATCAGGCTTACCAAAGTAAGCAGAATGAAAAGTTCTTTCTATGAAGCAACCCCAGCATTTGCAATGTTCTATGAAGCAACCCACTTCCCTATATCTAGCACATTCAACCATCAGATGTTTCACTACCTTCGAAAGATGGGACAAAATCATACACCCTGGCAGATGTTCAAAGGAACTGTCCACCAGCATAGCACTTCCCAGCAGGTTCAGGATACCCTTAACCTGTGACGTTTGTCTCTCCGCGGATGCAACACGAAGGCATTGAACCAGGACTGTAGTGGTCTCTGGTGTAGTAAGCCCAAAAGGAAATGATTGCGAGGCGCCAGCCATCAACCCCAGCATGCGCCGACACCGCTCTATGCTGACTGATTCTCTCAACTTGAATAGGGAGAGACAATGGTCCAATGAGGCTACAGGGTCTGTGTCTACAGGGTCACTTCCATAGACACCGAGTCTAGATGCAGACCCAAGAATTCGGTCTGTTGGCTTGAGGCGGCTCTTCTCTGATTTCCCCTTCAGACCTAGCTGCTGGAGATGGTCTGTATCCATCATTGTGTGCTGTGCCACCTGCTCCTTTGGCTGCACGCAGAGGTGCCAGTCATCCAGATAGTTCAGCAGACGGATGCCTTGAACCTGCAAGGGATCTAAAATTGCCTCCATACACTTCAAAATGTTTTGAGGAGCTAGAAACAGGCCAAATGGCAGAACACAAAACTCATAGACCCTGCTCTGAAATGCAAATTGTAGATTCTTTCTGTGAACTGGACAGATTAGAACATGAACGTAGGCATCTGTCAGGTCCACTGTAGAAAACAAGTCACCGTGAATATATCAGTGAATATATTTTTGCTCACCCAGATGTTGCTGGTGCACTGTTGCCAGAACTGGAGCTGTGGGACAGTGTAGGGGTGGATTAACTGCTGCCTGGAGTTCTCAGGGCTGTTTCGTGTGCACTCGTTTGTGAGGGGCCTGGCCAGAGCCACAAGAGGATGGTCTGCCACCTCCTCTAGGGTGTTCCCTCTGCGCTAAGGTCTTGTAAATGTAGGTTGACCGTGCTCGAACTCGTCGTTCTTGCTGATGAGACCCACCACGGTCGTGTCATCGGCGAACTTGATGATGTGATTCGAGCTGTGCATTGCTGCACAGTCGTGAGTCAGCAGAGTGAACAGCAGTGGACTGAGCACACAGCCCTGGGGGGCCCCAGAGCTCAGTGTGGTGGTGGTGGAGATGCTGTTCCCGATCCGGACTGACTGAGGTCTCCCAGTCAGGAACTCCAGGATCCAGTTGCAGAGGGAGGTGTCCAGGCCCAGCAGGTTCAGCTTTCCAATCAAGTGCTGAGGAATGATTGTGTTAAATGCTGAGCGAACGTATGAGTCCTTATTGTCTAGGTGGGTGAGAGCCAGATGGAGGGTGGGAGATATGGCGTTGTCTATTGAACGGTTTGGATGATATGCTGTGAGTCTAGTGAGGGGGGCAGCTGGGTCTTAATGTGCCTCATGACGAGCCTCTCAAAGCACTTCATGATGATGGGTGTGAGTGTGACTGGACGGTATTCGTTGAGGCAGGACACTGATGAATTCTTTGGCCTGGGGATGATGGTGGTGGCCTTGAAGCATGTTAAAACGATGGTGCTGCTCAGAGAGATGTTGAAGATGTCAGTAAGAACATCTGCCAGCTGGTTTGCACATCCCCTGAGCATTCTTCCAGGAATTTTGTCTGGTCCAGCAGCCTTCCGTGGGTTGACTCTACATAGAGTTTTCCTCACATCAGCCGTGGTAAAACAGAGCACCTGGTCGTTGGGAGGAGGGATGGTCTTCCTCGCCATCACGTCGTTCTGCACTTCAAACCTAGTGTAAAATTAATTCAGCATATCTAGAAGGGAGGCATCTTTGTCACAGGTATCTGATGTTGTCCTTTATTTGGTGATGGCCTTGGTGCCCTGCCACATATGCTGCGTGTTGCCGCTGTCCTAGAAGTGACTGTGGATTCTCTGGGCGTGTGCGCGCTTTGCCTCTCTGATTGCCCGGGACAGCTTGGCCCTCGCTGTTCTTAGGGCAGCCTTGTCACCTGCTCTGAAGGCGAAGTCTCAGGTTGTTGTGGTGAACAGCAGTGAATTCCTGTGGTAAATATAAAGTTCTGCATCTAACGGTCACATGCGATGAGCAGTAGCTAGAGACTAGCATTGAGTTCTTGCACCATTCCGTGTTGATGTAAACACAAAAGCCACCACCACGAGTCTTACCGCACAGAGCTGCATTTCTATCGGCACGAAACGAGGCGAGCCCGTCTAGCTGAAAGGAGGTGTCCGGAACTCTGTCGCTGAGCCACGTCTCCGTGAAAACAAAGACACTGTAGTCTCTAAACTCACTCTGCATAGTCTGCTGGAGTCGGATGTAGTCCATTTTATTGTCTAGGGAGCAAAGATTTGAGAGCAGGACAGATGGGAGAGCTGGCCGGCTAGGGTTTGTTTTTAGCCTAACATGGACCCCCGCCCTCTTGCCGCGCTTCCGCTTCCTTGCACACCGCTTATGACGCCCCCGCTCTCACTCTCACACTCTGTCTTTGTTTTAATGGCTTTTTTAACTGGATATCAGCTTAAACTGAGTAGGCGGAAATATAGATATTTATATAATATGACGTCCTTTGCCAGTGCTGTGTCTCTAAGTATATATATATATATATATATGAAACACCTACCCACCCCCAGCACCGGCCACAAATATCAATCTTCCATACCAGATTAAAAACCAAATCTTCTTTTCCCTTTTTAAAACCCTTTGTGCTATGGCCTTCTTTTTTCACACTCTTTTTAACTTTAATCAATGCCCTATTTCTATACTTTACTGCAACCTCACATTCCTTGCTTCACCAAGGCACAGGATTACTCATCACCTTCCTAGGTTTAAAACTTGGCTCAGTGTGCCAAAACTCTGCACACAAGTAAACATGACACAACATTGGGAAATATACCATTCACATCTGTGTCAAATTGAAACTCTACTATCAAAACTGAACATTCCTTTGTCAAAATGTAACTCTGATGACAAAATGACACATACTTGCATCATATGCAGACACTTTCAGATCAGGGGGATCACACTAGTGTACTGTATATAAAACACTGCAGTCTTTGATTTTCACTGTTTATTCAGAAGGCATATTTTCAGGAGGCACATTTTCAAACAACCAAAAAAGCAAATAGGCCTACTCAATATTGTACATTGCAGCACTGTACACTGCAGTAACATGAATTCAGATAAAGCAAAAAAAAAAAAAAATGATATTAGAAAAAACACTATACTGTAAACACAGAAAATCATGACAATTGTGCATACGTGGGCTCAACCGCCTGTTGAGGTCTGGCCACAGGACATCGCAAGCAATGTCTTCTCCCGCTTGGCACCGGGGAAAATATCCCCTTGCATGTCGAAACCAACCATGGATTGCGGTCACCTGAATGTCGCCGCAGGCCTGTTCCATTGCCTGCAGAAGAGGCATGCGGACATGTGGTTGGCGGTCATATACACGCATCTCCAAGCCGAAAAGAATTCCTCTATAGCAGTGGTTCCCAAACTTTTAACAGGCATGTACCCCCTGAGACATTATAGATCTTCCGGAGTACCCCCAACACCACCAATTGTTAACAACAAGGTTTTTTTTATTTAATAATATTTATTTTTATCAATTTTGTCGAGAATAGTGAATAGAATCATAAAAATATTTTACATTTACATTTATTCATTTGGCAGACGCTTTTATCCAAAGCGACTTACAAAAGAGGAAGAACATCAGCGAATCATCTTAGGGAGACAGTGGTACAAAAAGTGCCATATTACAAAGTTTCACTATCATCATAATAGTACACAAAACAGATTTAAGTGCAACAAGAAATGTAAAAATATATATATATATATATATATATATATATTTATCTATCTATATATATATATTTTTTTTAGTGACTGGTTAAGTGCTTTTGGAAAAGATGTGTTTTTAGCCGTTTTTTGAAGATAGAGAGTGAGTTAGCTTCCCGGATTGAGTTGGGAAGGTCATTCCACCACCGTGGTATGATGAAACTGAAAGTCCGGGAAAGTGTTTTGGTGCCTCTTTGTTCTGGTACGACAAGGCGACGTTCCTTAGCCGACCGCAGGCTTCTGGTGGGAACGTAGCTCTGCATTAATGGTTTTAGGTATGCTGGAGCAGACCCAGTGACTGTTCTGTATGCAGCATCAGGGCCTTGAATTTAAAACGTGCATGAACCGGCAGCCAGTGGAGAGAGACAAAGAGTGGTGTAACGTGTTCTCTTAGGTTCATTAAAGACCAGACGTGCTGCTGCATTCTGGATCATTTGGAGAGGTCTAATAGCACATGCAGGAAGGCCTGCAATGAGAGCGTTACAGTAGTCCAGTCTAGTTATGACGAGTGACTGAACGAGCAGTTGTGTGGCATGTACACAGAGGAAGGGTCTTATCTTCCTGATATTGTAGAGTGTAAATCTACAAGATCTTGCAGTTTTTGAAATGTGGTCTGTGAAATTTAGCTCATCAATGGTTACCCCTAGATTTCTGACCGTTTTGGAAGGCGAAACTGTAGTTGGACCCAGCTGCACTGTGATGTTGTGTTCAACAGCCGGGTTGGCTGGAAAGACAAGGAGTTCGGTCTTGGCTGGGTTGAGTTGAAGGTGGTGTTCCTTCATCCAGGCCGAGATGTCTGCCAGACAGGCAGCGATTCGAACGGTCACTGTGGTGTCGTTGGGCTGGAAAGACAAGTAGAGTTGCGTGTCATCAGCGTAGCAGTGGTAAGAGAAACCATGTGACTGGATGAAGGGTCCCAGTGATGTTGTGTATATGGAGAAGAGAAGTGGCCCAAGCACTGATCCCTGAGGTACCCCAGTAAGTAACTTGTGGCTTGGATACTTTCCCTCTCCATGCTACCTCAAAGGACCTTTCTGAGAGATAAGAGTTGAACCAGTCAAGCACAGTTCCAGTGATACCCAGTTTAGAGAGGGTGGAGAGTAGGATCTGATGGTTGACTGTGTCAAAGGCAGCAGAAAGGTCCAGCAAAATCAGAACGGATGATCTCGATTCAGCTCTCGCCTGTCTCAGCGACTCGATGACAGACAGCAGGGCAGTCTCAGTGGAGTGTCCACTTTTGAAGCCTGACTGATTGTCATCCAGCAGCTTGTTCTGTGAGAGATAGGCGGAGATCTGATTGAAAACTGCCCTTTCAAGTGTTTTTGCCATGAATGGGATGAGAGAGACTGGTCTGTAGTGTTCTATCTGTGTGGGGTTAAGTGCAGGTTTTTTCAGCAGTGGGGTTACTCGAGCCTGCTTAAATGTAGTGGGAAAAGTGCCTGCAAGAAGGGATGTGTTAATTATGTGTGTAAGTGCCGGTAGGATGGACGGAGAGATGGCCTGGAGAAGGTGTGATGGAATGGGGTCAAGGGAACAGGTTGTGGGGTGGTTGGAGAGGAGGAGTTTAGAGACCTCAGTGTCAGTTAAAGGAGAGAACATAGGGAAAGAAGGGTTGCATACAGGAGCCAGGTGTTTGACAGGGTGTGGTGCTGTGAATGTATTGCTGATGGCTGTAACCTTCATAGTAAAACATGTGGTGAAGATATCTGCTGTCAGTGATGTGTCAGGTGGTGGAGGGGGAGGGCAGAGAAGTGTGTTGAATGTTCTAAACAAGCTACGAGTGTCTGTGGTGCTGTTGATCTTGGTCTGGTAATATGAAGTTTTTGCAGTTTTAACGTTATTTGAAAAAGTTGCGAGCAGAAGCTGATATTTACCTAGATCAGCTGGATCTTTAGATTTCCGCCATCTCCTCTCAGCTGCCCTGAGATCAGTCCGATGTTCACGAAGGACGTCAGACAGCCAGGGGCTGGGTGGTGTAGTCCGTGCTGGTCTAGAGGAGGGAGGACAGATGTTGTCTAGACAGGTTGTTAAAGTAGAGTTAAGAGTGTCTGTGACAGTGTTTACATCAAGCATGGAAAATACATTTATTGTGGGAAGAGAGGCAGAGACATCAGTGGAAAGGCGAGAGGGTGAGAGGGAACGGAGGTTACGGCTAAAGGAAACCAAAGGTGGGGTCGGTTTTACAATGGATGGGAGAATCATGTTAAATTGAACAAAGTAGTGATCAGAGACATGTAAAGGTGTAACAAGAATATTAGAGGTGGTACAGTTACGTGTAAAAATGAGGTCCAGCTGGTTGCCCGACCTGTGAGTTGCTGTAGTGTGTAGTCTTTCCAAGTCAAATGAGGCCAGAAGAGTATTCAGTTCAATGGCCTGGGGTTTGTATGTTGAAATCACCAAGAACCACAAGTGGCCTGCCATCCTCTGGCAAGGAGGACAGCAGGACATCCAATTCCTCAAAAAAGCTTGTCAGCTGACCTGGGGGGCGATAGATGACAACAACATGTAAATTTGTGGGTTGCATTGTAGTAATGGCATGGAATTCAAAAGATGTATTGTTACATAGTGAAGCATGTGGTGAAAAAGTCCAGTTATTATAAATGAGCAAACCTGTTCCCCCACCCCTACCAGTATGTCGAGGGGTGTGGGAGAAGGAGAAGTTGGAGAGAGCAGCAGGTGTTGCTGTATCCTCAGGATGTATCCATGTCTCTGTCAGTGCCAGGATGCTGAGGGTGGACTGCATGGCGAAAGCTGGAATGAAGGCAGCTTTGTTCACAGCAGACTGGCAGTTCCAGAGTCCCACTGAGAACGAGAGTGGAGCAGGTGTTGAAGTGCAAAGCGGCCGTAGGTTGTGTGGGTTGCGTTTTGTCTTGCATCTGTATCTTGTGAACGGTCTACAACAGATAACAGGGATGTGCTTGAAGGCATGTGTTATTAGTGAACTAGACATGATAGTATGTATATATAAGTAAAATAAGAAAAGAGATAGAATAGAAAAATACTTAAGTGCTTTGGTGAGTGGAGCCTTGTCGGTGTCCTTGCTCGGTGGACTCGCACAGGTAGACTCGCTGGTCTTTACCCAAGTAGGTCTTCACACGATGGCCACCACTTCCGCTGCCGCTTCCGCGTCAGTATTAAGTCCAATAAATAACCACTTTTACGAGCCGTTCAGTAGAAAAAAGCAGCCACGCCTTAATGCTACTTAGCACAACAAAGCTAGTCACGTGGTCACCTGAAACCGAAACTCAGGGTTGCGCGGGAACAAACGCAACTTCTGTACAGCGCAAATAAATTATGCTGCACTTAGCAATAAATAATACTCTGAAACCAGTGAAGCACTGTTTGCAGACACTAAAACGACGAAAGTTTTACACACACACAGGATAACCAACCTGAAGTCTAAGCAAATCTAGCAACGAATCCTACATGACAAGTTTAAACAAGTCTAACAATTCTATCAGCGAATACTATGGGACAAGTTAACACAAATATAGCGCACACACACCAAACACACGTCTAAGCGACCCGCGTTCCAGACAGTAAACAAACAGCACCTGATCTAGCAATGAATACCACTATAACAACGTTAAAAACAATGAAATAAACACACTTACATACAACTGCAGACTCCTGTAGATAGATCGCTTCTGTGATGATAAATATGATACAAATCTCATCAAAAGTCAACATATGATACAAATGTGCTGAATATAATGATTTTAAACGGATATGCACCCAATCTCACACACAATAGGCCTACAACACAAATCCAAAATCTCATTAAAGATTTTGTTAACTTATTACATACTGATAAGTATTGCTTTTCACATATGATAACGTTGTATATTTTCTTAACTTCTCTGTTGTAAAATAATAATAAAAAAGAGAACACATTAACAATAGTAATAGTAAACTAAATAGTAAACAGTAAACTAAATTGTAGTAAACCACACAGAATAGACCTCTCCATCCACATCACCAGTTTAATCAATGTGAGGGATGTGCCTGGATGTTCTTACATAATGCAGCGATGTTAGGCCGAATTGGGGACAGTTTCAGTCTTAGATCATTTTCCACAAACAGTCTGTACCTACTTGGTCTTAAGGCAGACCAAAGCTGAGAATCCAGTCTCACATAAATACGTTGTAGCAAATGGCATCAACGTCTTAATCGCTCGGTTTTGCGCGCGACAGTATATATCTGTCGTCATAGCAACGTTTATTATGACGCAGAGCTGTAATCAGCACTGCAGCAGGCTGCAAAGATCATTGCAAAGATCATCATAAAAGCTCTATTTTTACCCTCTGTCTCCACTCTCGAATATTTTGTTAATAGAGAAAGTGCGATCATGTCAGAACAGAACACCAATGAAATGTTTACCCGGAAAAGCTTTAAAGCACGAGCAAATAATGAACTTTTGTGATTGCGAATAAGTGCAGTGTCATGTGAGTGTAACTCTACCGCTGCATTAACATGTGAAGTGAACGTAGGCTACGTCGAGTTTTATAGTATTGGGACTGAGGACCCAGAACTGTAGCTGATAGAATGTGCGCTGTAGCACGATACTACCATATTTTAGTTTCCATTCTTATTGTGTTTCCACAACAATGTTAGTGAGTAAATTTACTGAAATTGCCACCATAACAGTGGAGTGTGATGTGTTAAATGTAGGGCTACCACATTTTTTAATTACTATTAGTAGAAGTTAATATAATAAAATACGTAGACCTACGGCAAAAAACTAGTTGAGGATAAATTCTTTAAAATTGGGCAATGAAGTTGGCGATGTTGACTCGCGATAGTGAATGCGTCAGAGAGAGAAAAGCACATTTACGGATTACATAAGCAGAGAGTCTGATTTCTTTCGTTTTGAATTGTTCTGTTAAAAAGTAGACATTTCAAGTTTTCTATATATTTCTCAGGCCTGTGAGGCAAGTACCTTATACGCTGTGTTTCGGTTCATTTATTAGACGAGAGTCCAGTTCACGCGCCGGCGCCTCCGTGTCATGATGATCTATTTTATATTTACTTCTTATTTATTAAATCCAGGCAATTGGTTGATGAAACATTGATTAAAATTAAGATACAATTAATAAAAAACGAAATTCACTTTAAAGAAAGGCTTTGTGCTTTCTGTTTGAGGTCTCTGTGAAAGTTTTAAAGTCACTTTCAGAGCGGTCATGTCCGTAACGGAGAACTGTCACGTCCGTAACATTGTTTTTTTCCTCATAAATGCGAACATGAAAAATTAAATAAAAATAATATTTTAAGCTCTGTGGAGGCCGACCCTCATCCAGTGGGTAGTATTACTTTTGTTTTGCGCTGTGTAGTTCATAGAATTACTAAAACATATTTTGCCACCTAAAAGTTAAAGATTTTTTGTGTCACGTCACATGTGTATTTCCCTCATATTAGCCTAAATATAAAACGCATGTGTAGACTGATATTTTTCTAATGTCTGGAGCTTTATTAAGGGAGTATGGATATATAAACAGACGTTTCAGTATTAAATGCATTTTCTGAGAATTTATATTTCAAGTTTTGACTGCAAATATCACGTCCATAACGATCATCTTTGCAGCCGACACTGACAAACACTTGTTTATTAATAAACAATTAAAATGTCTCCTTGCTATATTTGACATTCATAATCATTACTTTTGCCGGTTCTTTGTGGCAGCTTTTAGATTTTTTATTGGCAGCGCCACCCTTGCATGTTACATGAACGCGTCACCACTGCATCAGCACCGAAAACATGATTTTTTTCAAATCTAAAATCAAAAATCGTGATACGAACCGAATTGTAGGTTTGGTCTATCGTTACAGCCCTAGTAAGATGACAAAGCAGGAGTTTAGTCGTTTGGTTGTAAAAAAAACATACAATGGCTATCTGAACATCTTTGCCAAGCGCAAACCAGTACAGAAGAAATTATCGGGGAGGGTCATGCCTTTTTTCACAATCATTTTGGAGGGTTATAGAAAAAATTATTGCTGGCGAAGGGAGGGTCAAGTCTTTTTTGACTACAGATCTCAAAACTCCTCCGGTAGCCCCTTAAATAAAAAAACGAACAGTCCCTTAGATCTTTTTTCGCGTACCCCCTGAAATCAGTCCACGTACCCCTGTTTGACAACCGTGGCTCTATAGGGTTTAAAAATGGTGAGTAAGGGGGCAAGTATACCACTTCAAATTGTTGGTGAACCAGGCCTGGACCAGAGCAGCCCGATGGAAACTGACATTATCCCATACACCACAAACCTGATCTGGTCTGTTCTGTACAACTATATTATGGAGAGCGTCTAATAATGTGAGTATATGTTGGCTATTGTATGGACCTAGTTTTGCATGATAATGCAGAAGCCCTCGAAGGCTTATGGCGGCACACAATGTGATATTTCCCCCGCGCTGCCCCGGGACATGCACAATTGCCCTTTGGCCAATTACATTACGACCCCGTCATCTTGTTTTGCTCAGGTCGAATCCAGTTTCATCAATGAAAATGAATTCATGAGGCTGTGCTGCTCCATCCATGACCAAGATTCTCTGTAACAAAAACTACAGTGCTACACATTCAGAACCCTCACCCCATCACACAGGTACCTGTGTAGCTCTCCGAATGGATCCATGTGGTACTGATATGGTACATATTCAGCTGCTACTGGATTTCACCAACACTGTATTGTAAATGTAAAGGACAGTTACACTTACCCGTACATATTCAGCTGGAAGTCCTTTGACCCTGACACTGTTCCTCTCAAATGGGACCCTGTAGAGCTGCTTCATGGTGATGTTGTGTTTTCCCAAGATGCGTCTGATGGTGGTGATGCTCACATGGTTTATGTTGTTGAACACTTGCCTGTTTGCAAGTATTTTCTGTCATAGCTGGTGGAGACGGATGACATTGTCTGCACAGCAAAAACGTCAGTGTTATTTCAACTCCCATAGTGTTAAATTTAACACTTTCACAGAGTTTATATAATTCTCACCCGTCCAGAGTTAAATTAACACTTTGGATAGTGATAATATTTTAACTCCATAATAGTGTTAAAAATGTAACACTCAGAGTGTTATTTCTTAACACATTTATGAGTAATTTTTACACTACACTTGTTATTCCTTGGTGTTAATTCCTAACATTCAGTCACACTTTAATAGTATTTTTAACTCTTAATCGTGTTACTCCCTTACTCTTAAAAGTGTTAATTTAAATCATTCTGTGTTATAATAACACTAGTGTATTCAAGATAGTTGTTACATACAATGTTCTGAAAATGCCTTTTCACTATAGGAAAAAATAAACGTACAAAGAATTCAACTTTTTTTTTTAATAAAGGCAAAATATCCAAGCACCATACAATTGAACTCTATGCACATTTACAGAGAAAATATTGGTACAATGTAAAGGCTATCATCTTTACCATAAGCACTTTGTAAGTCAAAAGGCTTATAAATTTGAAGAGAGTCTGCTTTCATCACATCCGTTTCATCACTTTCGAACACATTGTAGGCATGAAAGTGCTCATTAAAATGGTCAACCATAAGCTTGTTCACTATGAAGTAGATCACACTGTTGACTAAAAGCATTTTTTTAATTCTGCAAAAAACAGGCATTTCCTGTTCTGTGCTACTGCAAATGACTAACCCGGCTCTGTACTCTACCCCACTGATCTTTACCCAGTTAGTAGAGAAGATGTCTTTTGCTTCAGCGGGCAGAGCTTGGGCAAACATTTCACCATTTTCCTCATTGTCCACATTAAATGTTTTCAAAGGTCCGTACTCAACATGGTTCAAAGGAGATGTTTCCCAATTAGATGCTATGGACATTTGATGTTTTTTGGCAAGTGATACTGTGATGTTCAAGTTTTTAAGTGTGCTCTTGAAAACCCTGTGTTTTGCCTCGAATCTCATACTCCACATATGTATTAATGGTCCAATTTTTCGAATACAAGACGGGTAATGTAACATAAAATGATGTTTAGGAATCAGATTCCTACTTGGATACAAGTGTTTGAACAACTCATGATGTTCCATTATTAAATGCTTCAAATGCACAGTCATGCCTAGTGTAACAGATGGAGAGAATATTATGTTAATTATCTGCAGTAAGAGCAACAGCAAAGTCCAGTTCTCGTTCCCTTCTGGCACAATGTCACCAAAAATCAAAGGAATGTTTCTTACCAGACAAACAGTCTGAATAGAGTTGAGTCCTATATTATTGCTGATACTGTCCAAGTTAACCCTTGTCGGGCGATTTTTGCGCTCCAAGTAGCCATAGTCAAAAGCGTATATTCGTGACAAAAGAACAGGTTTTGCCAAAACATTTTCAGAGAGATATTCAAACAGTAACTTAATCTCATACTGAGCCACCCCTTCAAGTATGTCATGCATTATGTCCAAAGAAAAGTTGTAGCAAACATGAAAGTACTGTAGGCTGTTAAGAGTTGAATTCTTCTTTAGACCAAACACACACAGCTTTTGTGGATCTGATTGCAACTCGCTGCAGTGCATTTCAAAAAGCTCTTTTCCACGCAAGATTATCTTTGGGTCATCCTCTTTGTAAACATTCTGAGCTTCATCTTTTTCAATCAAACACAAACGACAGAAGTGACGTCCACTGAAAGACTCAACAAAACCCATTATACCATGCATCCCCAAGTTGTCCCCAGTTATCTGACATATAGTGCCATAGACCTTTTCAGATGGAAAGGCAATTCAATGCCATGACTCTCCAATATTTTGATGTCATCAATCAGAGGCTGTAAAATAGGATCAAAGCCATATTTTTTCACATCTTCTGCATGAAACAATGCAACCAAATGGATGTTCATCAATACAGAGTTTAACTTTGGAGGAAGATTTCGGAGGACAAAATAGAGTGCACCAACTTTGTGAACACCACGTTTTGAACCCAGTGGGTTAGCAGTCTCAAAGTCATCATAGTAAAGCTGAATTTGTAAAGGTGTGTGTTTTTGAGAACAATGGATGTGAATTGAAATAACTTCCATCACTAAAGTCTTCATATCTGTCTTTTGATACACATGGCTTTGAAAGCAGTTCACAAATGTAAGAATTGCGACAGATAAATGTAATAGTTTCCAAGATTGGAATGTAAACAAAAGTGTCTTTTACTGGGACCTGATCATAAGTACCTGTATTTTTATTTAGCCTTGTATCAAATCGAACTCCTAAATTTTTTGCACTGGCTCCACAATCCCCCATTTCTCATTGAAATACTTCATTCTTTTAGTTTCAGTATTAAAACTCACAAATGGGTTTTCAAAATTCTCGAAACCCTTTTCCAATGAAGATCTTACAGGGTTATCTTTTGGCACAGCAGACATTACTTCATGCTTAACTTGGGAGTGCAGTCCACCAGCAAGTTCTTCCAAATCACTAATAATTGATGAAACTACACTATTTGCCATACCACTACCATGGAGTTTGGCAACAATTGTAGCACAGATATGTTTTGTGTTTTCTGTGATACTTTGGCCTGATCCATTGTTGTCAAAATACCCAGCATCAGGGCTCTGCACGACACTTGTTCCTGCAACTTCTGTACTATTTTGTAAAATGTGAAAATCAGCCTGAAATGACTCTGAGGTTTCTGCATCACCACTTTGACAACTCTTATGAACATGAACTAAATGTTTTTTTAAACCTGCAAATGTTGAAAACTGACGCCTACAATTATCTTGTGCACAAATTAACTTAAACCTGGTGCTTGGATAGAAACTGTGCCCGATTCGCAAATGAGTTATTAGGCACTGGCTGGTAGCATGTACTGCTTGACAAATGAAACATTTAAACATAATCATATGTTATTCAAAAGTTTTGCCCGCAACTCACGAACTCTTGGAGACTCATCTGTTGTGGTAACATCAATGTTGTAGACCGTTGTCTGCAGAAAAGTGTAGAAATGGACCAGGGACTCATCATAAGATAAGTTAAAGACGTAGTGGGATTTAAACAGTTCATCAAAAGCACCCAATGAGCTGGTGGCTTGGCAGGGGATGAGCTGTTTGTCAACGGCGATGTAGAAGGCATCAATCTTCTTCTGGGTTCGGCCAACTGCAAGGATGTACGGTTGTTTACCCTCTCTTTCCTGCATATATTCATTGATGCTGCAGCATGACTAAAAGAAGAAAAAATATATTATAAATGTATACACCTTCAAGTAAATCTGGTACTTGCTGGTCCATGTTAATGTAATAGACTTTGTAAACTGCCCCTGTGATTTGCGATCATTTGGTTCAACGTGAAAGCAGTCCCCCTAAATAACTGGGACATACTGGCCAGTAATAACAGTAAGATCAGCAGCAAGAGTCAGATTTCACCTCACGGTCTGACAAGATGATGGTGGGAAGCGCCCATTTAGCAAGTTTGTCTTTATCCTTTAATAATTAACCCAATTTTCAAGCAATTGCCACCCCTGAATTGATGCTAATTTGAAAGTGAAAGTAAAATGGTAACGGCCGCACAGGCATTTATAACGGTGCGTGGAACGAGCGTTCTCAGTTTGCTCCAACACGATCTCCTACTACTGCGTATCTACAGCACCAGTTTATGTTTGCATTTGGTGTGCTATCTATAAACTGAAATTACTTTTTGCTTGCATATGATACACAATGGGTAGGGGTGTGGGGTAGGAAGTATTATATGTACGCCAGAAGTGCGGATCATATGCACAGGAAAAGTAATTTCTCTGTATAAATAGAATCCTACATAGAAACAGAAAATCATGGTATTGATACGCACTTTCAAGAGATCAGGCTTTTCATTCATTCAAAGTTGAGCTTCAGCAAGAGACATGAGGACCGTTATGAACGCCTGTGCGGCCGTGCCCATTTTACTTTCACTTTAAAATTAGTGATTTAAAAACGAGGAGCAAAAGAGGGAAAAACTCCGCTACACCCCACCCCCTGGTGATACCGGTATTATTGGTGTTGTCACACGTCGATTAACCATTGGGAAAACTTCCTCACAGTCACATCTCTAGAAGGAACGCACTTAAAAGCAAAATATGGACAGGAAAAGCTGGCAAGTGCATAGAACTAAAAAAAATGGTCTTCTCATGGAATATTAACAAATGAGACATATAAATGTGAAAGTGCACCATTTTGTCCACTGCATCACTTGGACTTATTTTGGTCCTCTTCCGTCCAGCTGAGGGTGGCAAGAGATAGAGAAGCAGCAGCATAGAAGCGATGTCACTGTCCCAGTCTATCAGGAGGAAAAACAAGGCATTAATGTCTAATAGGAAAAGATAAAACTAGCTAACTAATTTGTATTATGAACCATACATGCTGTGTAGCTTACTCATTTCATCGTTCTCTGTGAGTTTCTCAGCAGCTTTTAGAAGTCGGCACAGCTCATTTGTCTGAGTCAGTTGTTTGGCCTCTCTGATGACCTTGGGCTTGAATGAGGTGTCCCCCTTCTCAAGCATCTTGGAGGCCATTTCAGCACCAAACAGCAGCAGGAACTCTTGATTCACCTGTTGATTATACACACAAGCATATATATGAGGCTAGAGCTCAGTGCATTGGTGCGCTTAGTGATTTTTTTTTTTAATATCAGTGTGTGGTATATTAAACCAGTTTAAATCAAAATAAAGATTTTGGAAAAAAACAATACAGTAAATAAATAAGCCAGGAAGATAAATGATTGTGTATTTTCATGGCTAACATCCCACAAAACACTGGTTATTGAATACTTAAGTTTAAATAAAAGAAATATACAACTCACCAGTCCTTTAACATCCAAAAAGCGTGGAAATGTTTTGAAGACATCTGTGCTTCTTTGTGGGTCATGCACTAGGTCCTGACGATGTTGAAATGTCATCATCTTCTGAAATACACTTGCTTCATCAGGAGAGTGAACAAGAAATGAAATGGCCTCCCTGCAGGCATCTCCATCTAGTTGCTCAGGCAGTGTGGTTGCTGATCTTCGGCGCTTTGGTCCTTGTGGTTGATACACCGAGGCTTCCTTGACTGGCCGTTTTCCTGCAGTCCTGGAAATGGTTTTGAGGCGCCATGCTAAATATCCAGTGCCCTTTTCCCCATCATAGAAATGCTCCTGTTACATTTAAATGAATAAACACAAATAAATCACAAAATGATCTTACAGAAAGTGCAGATGCAGCATTGTGAAACAAAAGAACAATTACTTATTTAATAGATTTTCTTTTTCAAATTAATTTGCAATATCCTTATAACCCAAGTAATTTCAAATCAGGGCACTATTATCGATATTGTTGTTGAATTATCAAATCTTTTCACTTTTATAAGCAACTGTAATTACTTTATAATGAAATTACTACAACACCAAAGCCCTTTTCTGTAAATTGGGTGCTGTGTTTTCTTAAGGTTTTAAACTTACATAGCCATTTGGAGAAAAAGGATCCTTCAGTGAGGGAAAGAGAGTAATAATTCCCAGGGCATACTTCTCCTTCTGCTGACGGGAAGGAAACCTGCTATAGAGTGAAGAAAGTCAATCTTTAATAATTCCTCTTTATATAGTACAATAAACATTAGTTATATCATTACAAGATTACATCCTTTTTTTAAATTCCTTTGTAATAAAAACCTTTTTAAATCTTACCCATGTCTCTCAGTCATATCACTCGCCAATTAACAAGCTGTCTCCGAGTGCGGTGCATTAGTGAATTTTCTGACTTGTACTCTTCAAGAATAACCTCTCCTCCAGGCTTCTTAAGCAAGGCCTTTTCTACCATCTACTCACATAACAGGAAAATGAAATTTAAGTTTTAGTGTTCAATTCTTTCTATTAAATAAAATCAGAAAAAACATAGCACAACATGTCTGTATGGTAAAAATCTAGGAAGGGGCAAAGTAATAGCATTTTCTTTGATAAAGAGAGTTTGGAACCAAATGCTTCAATTGTTGATAATCTTAATTTAGCATGACACCTTAATTTGATTTACCATCAATTATAAGAAGTTTTCAGCTCTCAATTACCTCCTTTGCCGCCTCTGACACGGAAGCCTTTGTTGCAGAACTGCTCATGTGTTCTTTGCTGGATACATTTCTGCTTGTTGTGGGAATACTCAGTTCTCTACGGTCACGGTCACTTGAAGAAAGGGATGTGGTATCCGTGAGGGAAGATGGTGTTGAAGATGGTGGTAAAGGAGAAAATTCTTTAAAAGAGAGAATTTGATTAACTTAACTTTTTGTGGCTTTACCCATTTTAGTATAAACATTTTAAGTTACCCTAAAGTATTTGGATGATATTTTTAGTAATCAGTAACAAACTTGTTCCATCATTGCCCACTGCCTTGTTCGTTCCATAAAGAAAGGTCAATGTCAGCTGCATCAAAGAGCCCCATCCATAAACACAGGTTTTCTTAATGACACCTACCTTCATCTGAAATGCTGTACTGACGTACTGTCAGGCACATGTCTGGATTGGCCTCCAACAGCTCTAGAAGAATGTCTTCCTCTACTGCTGTGTCAGTTTCATCAAAAATGTCAAGTTGAGCCTCATCAGGAAGCCCAAACTTGTTTTTGACTATAAAAAGAGAGAATGTAACAAGATAAAGTCACCTGGAGCAAGTTTTAAATCATCCTACTTAACTCTATTTCCTTGACTTGTAAATGTTAAAGAATCTGCAGCAAAAGTATACTGCCATGTACTAACTAATGTTGATGATTACACTATGAACTGTCATTAAAAGTAAAGCCCTGCAATTAAAATAAAATGACAACATTTTAATAAACTGTTAAATACAGCCAAAAGTATTTAAATAGGTCAGCCACAGATAATCATGTACTGTGATTTGTTGCAAAAGTGGCTACATATTTTGTTTGGCCTTTAAAGGATGGCTATTTACCTTCCCTGGTGAATTCTGAATAGGTGAAGCCTGAGTGCAATTTGATGTACTTCTTGACACTAGGGTATTTCACCTTCAGCAACATGGTAACATCCTGAAACTGCACCTAGTGGAGAAAAAGTGAGAAGTGGTTCAATCTTAACTGCAAGGATATACCGGTATGTTAGCTTATGTTTAAGTGGCAAACAAGCAGTGAAAATTGCTAATATGCAGTGAAACAAATTCAAAAAATATTCTGGTTTGAAACATGATGCCCTGGCAACTTTTTTGAACTTCATTCAGAAACCAAGCATTATTAAAAGTTGTTTGGTTGTCATTTTGCGAACAGACCTGATTTTCTTTTTCATCTGGATCATGATGTTGCGGCTTCGGCATACGTTTTACCCATTTAAGAAAGTAAATCACGGCAGAATTAGTTTATTTTGGGTTCATACCACTTGCATGCATCCACCATAGCCCAAAACTCTATTTAGAGAACAAACATTTTAAAAGTTGTTTGCTTGTTGTCTTGCGGATGGACCTGATATAGGCTACCGTAGTATGAATTCAAACGTTTTACAAATCTTCATCACGATGTTTGTATTTCGGCTTAGTTTTATCAGTTTATTGCAATTAAAAAAACAGTTAAATCTGAACCTCAAATAACGTTGGCGCCGGAGGCAGCACAAATGTTGGCGCCGACGAAAAATTTGAATTAACGTTATCCCTGCACAGACATGCGACGACGCCACATAAAATGACTTTGATTAAACGTTACTATAAGCACACTGACCATACAGTGGTTTTCTTAAATGTAACGTTACAAACACTGTTAAGCACATGTTGTTAACGTTATATTAAAACGCGCTGGCGTAATTTTACAGTTTTTCAGTTGCTGAACTAGCCTAATTTGACTGTCGATTTGCAAACGTTAAGACTAACATTCTATAAATTGATAAATGTGGTTCTCACCCTTCTAACCGAATATTCCTAACAGAAATGTCCTCTCACACATGTTCTCTCTCAACTATCAACTAACGTTAATTTAAATAAAAAAATTTAAAAAAGCGACGACGACCCCCACCACACGTTAACTTAATCCACACGTTTGCAAATCGACCGCATCACACTCCACTTAACGTTAAAACATGGTTTAAATACCGACTAACGTTAACAGCCTTTATAAGTTGATAAATGTGGTTCTTACCTTTTAAGCCGAATATCCCAATCGGTAAGTGAAGAGTGAAGAGACGAGTGATTCTCCCGCTCGTCAATGAGCGCGAAAAAACCAGATGTGGAAAGTAACTCAAAATTAGTGTATACTCCTGACTCCTTGAAATGACGCCCCCCACAGAGCTTTTTCAGCACTGCAAGTGTTAAAATAACACACAAATCAACACCCATTCACTCGGAATAATTTACACTGGGAATTTAACTCAAATTCACTAGGTCCTGCTGTTGTGTGAACAGGCGTTGGCGTCCTCCCCCAGAAGGTCTTCTAGTCATTCTAGAGAAATACAACCACAAATTGTCATCGGTTTGCTTCTTTTTCTTACACTACTTTACTGTATATACTGTATCATCCACTGTACTGAAACATCTCAATATACTGTAAGTAATCATGGCAGGGGCGTAGCACAAGATCCCGGGCCCTATGTATAGGCAGTCCTGATGGGCCCCCATGTTCCAAATAAAATATATTCCAGACTTTTCAAGGGCCCTCTCTCCCCTTGGGGCCCTGGTAATCAGAACTGGTTTTACCCCCAGTCCAACACCCCTGAATCATGGTATGTTTCACAAAAACTACCACTTTGGCTGCAAAAGGAGCATTAGCACCCTGCAATACCCTGTACACGTGATGTGGTAATGTGATCTACTGTAGTACAGTGCTGTAAATACCATCTGAGTAGAGTAGAAGGTAGAGAGGTGACGACATACCTGTTCTGTAGTCGGAATGTCCTTATTACAGATGCCACTGTGAAGCGGCTTAGATGTGGGTGGACTCTCTGCCCAGCTTCCCTCATAGTCAGTTTCATGGTTGATGACATGGTCCACCAAAGTTGCTATTATATCATCAGAAATAGGGGTCCATGCATGGCCTCTTCGACCTGACCTTGACCTTGTCCTTGTCCTTGTCGTCCTTGTCCTTGTCCTTGTCCTTGTCGTCCTTGTCGTCCTTGTCCTCCTCCTCCTCCTCCTCCTCCTCCTCTTCCTCTTCCTCTTCCTCTTCCTCTGCCTCTTGCTATCCCTCCATCCATGCTTGCAAAGTTCTTGAAATGGCTAAACTGAGGGCTTTTTGTAGCTGGCTGATTGGTGTTCAGTTTTGCAAGTAAGTGCCTTCAGGTGTGTATTTGAGTGGTTGCAATTACCCGATGTGTTTTGTATTTTGGATACATGTGTTTTCCAAATGGCACCCTGAGATTTAATTTTTGAACGAAGTGTCTTATGTGAAATAGAGTGTAGTATGCAGGACCAAGTGTGTTGCAGAATTGCAACTAGAGTGCAAAGCAGCGCTTTTGTTTGAGGTATGGGTACATGTGTTTGAGGTATGGGTACATGTGTTTGAGGTATGGTAACAAAAGCTTCAAGTTGTGTTACTTTAGTCTAAGCATGGGTCTATAGTGTTCAAGCAACGGGCAAAAACTGTAATAATTGCTTCAGTCCCTTTTTCACAAAAAACATACACTTGAAACTAGTGACTCATTGATAACCTCCTCACATTTAAACACCAATTTGCTTTCTTAAAATTCCACATAGCACTACTTTCTCTTCTATTAATATAATTGCTAATACCAATTAGAAAACAATCACTCATTAGCATTCACACTTTCCTGCTATACTAGAACTTATTGAAATATCAATACTGATGTACATATTTCTGATTAATATTATTTAAATGTATTACTATAATATTTGTGTTCTTTATATTTAATGTTTATTTCTTTATTCTATACAATTGTATATATTTAATTTGCTATTGGATAATGTCTTTTGGTTATTCTCCACATGTTCATGAACGGTGTATGTGTACGAAGTGTGGAATAATGCAAGCTTTTGATCGTAATCCTCAACTAAGTAAAAAGTTGTCAAAGTAAGTCAACGAATAAGTGTATACTGTAAAGATGGAAGAAATGCGAATCTGTTAATTAATAAACAAGGATAAATATTTCATGGATTCCCGATTGCGAGTGCTTAATCAAGATGGAAAGAATTAAGGATATGAGTCAAAACCTGGAATAACTAGAATCACATGGCATTGCACTGCTTATATTCCATACATCCTTTTTGACTAATTAAGTATCACTCAATTACTAAAATCAATACATACTTCTGTAACCCTTCCATCCCTTTTACCACTGCCCCACAACTCATGTCCATTAAATCTTCACTTGATTTCAGCCTTTAAGGCAACAAACACAAGACATTTTGAAAGGGTGTGTAGAAGTTTGATATCCACTGCACTCAGGAACTTTAAAAGCAACATATTTTTAACCATGTCTCTGACACACACTGTATCTGGTTTCTCAGCAAGGAGTAAATATATTTATAAAACTCTTGATCAATTAAACTAATTCCATTGTACAACTAAAAACAACAATGTTATTACTAGTGCCCTAATCATTCTTAACCTTTCCTATTTCACACATCATGTATATACTCTGGTATATCCCAGACACTTAAAGCATCTCAACGGCACTGGGATGAACTGTTTTACATCTGAAATCTCTTCATTTACTCTTTATTTCTTCCTCTGAGATATCTTTGGGCACTCCATAAAGGACTCCTTTTGTTTCATCTTCACTTTATCAAACAACTTTAACTCAAGTCACTTCCTCATATGAACTTCAGTTTTCCAAACTATCAACAGATCACCTCCCTTCTCAATATTCCCAACTGCACTTTAAACCCATTTATCAATTTCAAGAGGTTTTATCTCCCCACTTGTTCTTTCTCTTCATAATTCCCCTTTTCTCCCACTCCTTTATCACCCCCTCATACCCTTCCTCTTCATCCTCACAATAACATAAAGATCTTAATATTGTTTTCACCTTCTGGTGTCCTTTTGCTCCAATCCTGAAACTAGTGCGCTTTCTCCCTACTGCCATGATCCTCGCCGTTCCCACAATCCTCTCCCTCCTCCTATGTCAAAAACGTTGCATATAGTTAGACAAAACGCACCCAAACTGCCTATTAAACAATTATAACTAAACTACAGAAATGAAAATAGGTCAGCTAATGTGTTTAAAGACAGCATTCCCTGAGTCCTACATTCATCGATGTAAAAGCACCTGTCTGAAGAGCGAGAGGGACGTGCGGCTTTTAACTAGGACATGTCAAGTGTCTTTACAATTGATTGCAGAACATTGTTGGTTTGTTTGTCTGTTTTGTGTTTCCTACATCAATGAATAACTGAAAACATTTTTTTACAGCTTGACGACATCAACGGCAGTCCTGAAATGACCACTGAAAGCAATGTCAAAAACTTGGGTCAGAATCAAGCAGTCAATGATGATTATGTTAAAACTGGATATGACAAGGGTCACCTGTACCCCGTGTCTCAGGCAGACGATCAGTGCACAGCGTTTGCCACCTTCACCCTGACCAATGCGGCTCCACAGGACCTGCACTCCAACAGGGGGTGTGGAATCAAATGGAGAGAGCTGTTCTTAATTACATGAATACAAACTGCCAACTGGATAATAATCATATTGCGTACATCGTGACAGGAACAGTGCCGAGCAATCCTAGCAATCTAATGAACAGAAGGGTGAACATACCAAAGTACTTCTGGAATGCCTTTTGCTGCTTTGACAAAAATTCTAAAAAGTGGGTGTCGAAGGCTCATAAAGGTCCGAACGACAAGACCGGAACACTCCAGGAACTGAGTCTGAAAGATCTCGAACCCATTCTAACCAAAGATTATGGTCAGGCGTTCTCTGTATTCAGAGGAAAATGCCAAACTGATATTAACAAATCTATCTATCATAAACCCTGAATTCACATGAAAGAAACCAAATAAATCTCCTTCAATATGAAAGCAATGTTCTTTGAAGAGAGTTATTAGAGGCTTTTATTGTCATTGTTTGCTAATTACAAAATTACAAACTCATTTCCTGTTCCTGATCTTGACTATATTTTGTTCTGTGGTGTGTGTGTCTGTGTGTGTGTGTGCATTTATATCATGTCAAACTTATAACCAATTATTTAAACAGGAGAAACAAACTCCTGATATTTACTAAATCTAATTAAAATCATCAAATAGTTGGAAATCATTAAATCTTTAATTACCAACTAAAATATCTGTGTGATACTTTTCAAATACTTTGTGTGTTTCAAATTTAGACCATCACCCATATGGAAGAAACACAGATGTCCACTATATCATTTGCATATATGGTAATATATTAGACGTATGTGTTCATTCCGGAATCAAAACTTTGACCTAATTGCAAGCAAAGTTCTGATGGAGGGGTTGTACCTGTAGATTTTTCAATTGGATGTTTTTGTTTGTTTTTTAAAGCCACACATAGCCGGCAAAGATTAAAACCTTTGTTTGTGTTAAGCAAGTAGACGGTCCTTGTTTTGTTTGAGCATGGGATGAATTATGATGCATTAGCACTTACACAAATGAAAAATGTACAACAGTACTCACACCTTACTTAAGCATGTGTAGCAACAAATGGGAACGGGGAACACACACATCCTTTTTAAGCACCCTTTATTCAATGTCTCCTGTTAATGAAAACTGTGACATTCCTAAGCTTTATTCCTCGACTATTAAAAATGAACCTGCATTGACTCAGTTGTTGTGTGTATTTGTGCCTGAAGCATCAATGATTTTTATAATTGTGGTTGTTTAAACACATTAATCGAATGAATAAAGTTATTAGCAAAAGTTTACTCACACCAATGAATAGGACACTGCAACACTTTGGGGTTAGTACACCTCTGGAGAACAATCTAGAACACAAGTGAACCAAACTAAACCCAAACCACAAAAACACAGCAGGACTAATTCATATATTTCATTGTAACAGTTTTCCTCTTAATGTGCTGACTTTGAATAGTCCAGACCCTACACAACTCATTGTGTCCAACAAGGGCGCAGGTTTGGTTTGAACATTGGTGGGCACCACTGATCTATATATAACTGGATTGTTGATGTCACAACAGTGAAGCTACTGCGCCGCCATCTTGGTATTCCCTAACATTCTGTATTCCTATGGATCTCAATGGAAATCGTCTGTTTTGGTGAGTAATTTTTACCTATCCAGTCACATTAAAAACATTTTTTAAGTCTGCATACACTGCATCACAATGCAATCTTCCTAAATATGTAATTCATTATTTATTTTGACTCATTTTCCCCCCCTGCTTATTGTAAGTGTGAGCGTGTTATGTTACTCTTTATTGCAGCAGCGTTACGTTCAGCGGCGCACGTGTTACCTCAATAGAAACAAGTTTAAGAAACTCAGGTAAGATATCAGTAGACATTTTCAAACATATGTTTTTAAATTGTTTTATTTATATTAGTTTTTATTCTGAATACATAATTATGCTTTGTATCTTTTGTTTATGTTGAACGTGCATTGTGGTTATTTTCTTAGGATAAATGAATATTAGCTATGCAGCTAACCTTAACTTAGGAAAATAACCACAATGAATAACAGTATAACTCACCAAGTTAGCTTTTTTGGTCAAGTTGAATATCTAACTGCAGATCAACACCGGTTACATATGATGAATATAATGTGGGCTTGCATTAATTCTCTGTGTGTGATTTGTACTTTTGCAGCCTGAATACGGTCCAGCTCACGGGCATCATTTATAAAGTGATCAACTGGAATTGACGAGGAGCAGGTATACCGGCATTTTCCCAGTGGACCGACGCACTTTGGGGCCGATCAGGGTTGGACTGGCCATTGGGAGAACCGAGCGGGCCGCTGTTTCGGCCACGATAAGCTAAAACGAGCCGCCACGTTAGCGAACACTCCCCCCGCCCTGACAAGGAGCACATGGATATTGTTTGCAGTTTAGATTTCAATAATCATCCCACTGAATGTCAGATAAAACTGGAATTGGTTTGTAACAGGAGGAAAAGCTGTATGAGGAGACAGTTGTCAGGCTTCACTGAAGAGCTGTTTTAACAGAGTAAAATATATTATACTGTTTTTATTTGCAATTAAGATACATTAGCAACATGCAGTATAAGTGTTTCAGATAGTTATAACATTTAATATTAATAGAAACGTTGACCCAAATCTGTAAATTCTGTCATCATATACTCAACTTCATGTCCTTCCAAATCCATGTGACTTTCTTTTGCAAAACCCCCAAAATGTATTTTTTATTAAAAAAAAAGAAAGTAAATGGTGAGCAAAATAACTTGTTTTGGTCACCATCGACTTTCATTATATGGACAAAAACATTCATTAAAATGTGTTCCACAGAAAAGTCATTCAGGTTTGGAAGGACATGAGGTTGAGTAAATAGCTGTGCGAAAGGTCTTACATTAGTTGGGGTGTAAAGTTCACACTAAGGGTTTAGTAACTACTAGTTAGTTTGTAATTAAGTCGGTGCTTAATTTGGTTGCTCCACATGTTCTTAAGGCGAGTCTTAACTAGTAAGTCGTAAACTCTCTGTAAAGTGATGCATAGTTGCATAATATGATGTTTATCTGCATTGATCTATTAAACAGCGTTCATATTTATACATAGAAGTGTTAAAAAGCCGTGAACTTCAATTTGATTTTGTTACGGTTGATGTTCAAACCTTGTTTGCTCACGTAACCGTCACTGCGGACGTCACAAGAGCAGCTCTCTTGAGACATATTTTGATAATTAAAATATTATTTTAATTAACATTTTATACTTTTATATTTGACTGTCATTCATATGTTTGTGAAGCCTGAAAAGGAAATCATACCCTTATTTTATTATATGACTCAAGCTAAATTTGTATAAATGACTTAATGAGTTTGTATGTTTGTATAATTAATCGTCATATTCATGAAACACCTAAAACAGTAATCATAGTCAAAATCACAATTAATTGTCAGCCAAATTTCACAATCGTGTCACCTAATTTTCATTATTAGGTTCCTACCTTGTGAATTGTTTTGTTAAAAATGTGTATGAAATTTCAAACATTGACAACAGCTTGTATCATTATTAAAAATGCAATTTCATGACATCATATAAAATTGATAAAATGTGAAATTTGTAAATTTTTAAAAAGCTAAAATTATATTAAAATCACAAAGAAAAATTACTATATACTATATTGCGTGAATATATATGAAGTGTCCCCCCTCAGTTTGCTTAATATATTTTGTTAGTTATATTATGCTTACAAGTTGTCAAAACTGGCGAGTAAAAACAAAAATGTATTAGCCAATGACACTTCTTTCTCCAACATGATGGTAGAGGGTTGAAAGGGTTTACTAAATGTATACTATAATACTATAAATACTATTATTACATGCGGATTAATGCCGACAGCACAACATTTACTGATAAAACTAAAATTGCCAATCAGAATTGAGTAATTACAATGATTTGTATTTTGTGTGGTCAAATGAGAAATGGGGGGTTCGGTTCGCTGGGGTTGCAGCCTTCTTTTTTGTCCTTTGCTGAGCACATGCCTGTGTGTTGAAACACCGGGCGACTCATCCTGAAGTATATCGAAATGATTGATGCCTGTCATGCAAAACATGAGCTTATTGATGTCATAAATTATCTGTCTGTTTTTTATTCCATCAGTTACTCCTGCTCGAAGTCTTCCGTAAATATTTAGTTTATACGTAGGGTTACGTTCTACAGAAGTTTAATCGTACAACGCTCAAATATTTAGTATTGTTTAAATTGTGACTTAGTGCCCATTTACGCCACAACTAGGCTAAGTTTAAACTTTTGTATAGCTGGTGCACCCGGCTCCTGATCTTTATATCAAACTTTTAATTTTTCTTCTTTTTTGCAGTACAAGCTTGCCCAGAGTTTTCCTAAGCCGTTTGGAGTGTCATGCAGCACATGTTTCCTTGGCAATGAACAGAGGCATTTCCAGCATTGAAGGACATCCGGGGCTTAGCCCAGACCATTTTATTTTCACACTAGCAACCACTTCTCTGTAGTCCAAAGCTGGTGAGAGGGTATTCTTTGAGTTTTGCTCTGGCTGGGCCTGTTTCTACAGTTCCTAAATCTTCCACTCTAGTACTATCCTCAACATCCTCTCTCCTCCCTGAATCATCTGTGATGCAAAAGAACAGATACAGCACATAACTTATTGCAAATCAGCTTCACACAACTCATTCATCAAGTGCTACATATGTCAAATTGTGGACCAATACCACTGAAGAAAATGTATTGGGAAGAGCAGATCAGTGGGATTGCCCTAAGATCTATCATGATTCTTGAATTTTCATGTACATTAACATAAAGTCATCACAAAAGAGTTATATTATAGTGAGTAAAGTGAGGTAAAAAAAAATATTGAATATAAATAATTTATATTTTTTGACATAAATAGTCAAAATGATGTATAAGATCCTAAGTTAAAGCAATACATGAATGACTTTAGTTCATTGACACACTATGGCATCAAACTGTATATAATTCTCATCATCTCTATCAGAATAATTCATCTGTCAAAATCCTTTCATTAGGATCATTGAGATAAACAATGTTTCACTTTTAACTTTCTCTAAAGTAAAGTGACTGATTAATTGTTACCAGTTTCCTGCTAACCATTTAATCAAATCAAAGTGTATATTTCCTACAAAGTAATATCACAAAACAAGTCACACATACATTTTATGTTAATGCTCATTAGTTAACAAGAAAAGTACACACCGAACGGGACTCGAACTGCGGTCTCATAGAAATGATCAGCAAATCTGCAAACCTGTTCCTGGGGGTCAGAGATTGGATCACCGTTCTTTCCCCTACTGATGGTAATAGCAGTGGTGTTGCAAGTAACTTTTTTGATAGAATTAAAGAGCGATTTGTGATCGTGAGCCATTGAGGCAGACTCATCTCCTCAGCAACCTGCGACCACCAACCATCCTTGCAGCGCCTCACGGCTCTCCGAACCTCAGAGCGATGGCTGCGGTAAAACTACGTGATCAGGAGTCGGAGCCATTCCCTGTTCACCTTGGAGTGCGACAGGGATGTCCTCTGGCTCCCGCATTCTTTAATATCTATTTTGACCATGTGGTTCGTGAAGCCTTCGATGGCTGTACTGGAGGAATTTCCATCTGGTACAGATATAATGGGAGGTTGATCGATGCCCGGGTGCGGTCAAGGGATGCTCCCTATTGGTCAACCACATTATGTATGCTGATGATCTGGTGATTGCTGCTCACTCAGAGTAGTTGGGGGCGCTGCTGATGAACCTGGAGCGTGCCACTAAGAGATGGGGCCTTACCATCAGCCCAACTAAAACTAAGCACCTTCCTGGGTATTATGTACCATCAGAGACTCCATCCCCACAGCTCCCAATTGGTGATGGGGCAGTTGTGGAGAGAGTGGAGTGTTTTCCATACCTGGGAAGTGTGCTTATGACCAGCTCCGGTTTGACAGCAGAGGTCTCACTCCGAATCAGTCGAGCAGCATTATCTTTTCATCGGTTGTGTAACGCTGTGTGGAAGCTACCCGGTTTGTCGCTCCACACAAAGCTTCAAGTATTCTCGGCCACGGTCATTCCCTCCCTTCTCTATGCTTGCGAAACGTGGACCCCCCTAATGGAACACCTTCGCCGGTTAGAAACATTTAGGCTGGGCTGCCTAAGATCCATCCTGGGTTTAACCAGGCTGGATTGTGTGAGGAGCTCACAAGTCTTTGAAAGATGTGGACAAAGTCCCATCGGTGAGCTCCTCCGGCAGGCAAGGTTGCGTTGGCTGGGTCATGTAGCCCGCATGCCTGGCCACCGCATGCCTAAACAGCTTTTGTTCGGCCAGATAGAGGGGGCTAAGCAGGTGCGGCACAGGGTGGAGAAGAGATGGAGTGATGTGGTAAAGGAGGATGTGGAGCTGAGTGGACTTGCCGATGACTGGTACCAGCAGTGTCAAGATCGGCCTCTTTGGAGGAGGCTTGTGAAGGATGCTGCTGGCCAGTTGGAGGCAGTCACCCTCCAACAACAACGGAGGGCAGAGGAGCGACGCTCACAACAACGAGCAGAGCGCAGGGTGGCTAAAGCACAGCAAGTTGGCACAGTAGGGGGCACAGGTGGTGCATCAGCCAGTCATCTCAGTAAGTCGACCTGTGTCACCTGTTGGATCTGTCCCGTGACCTCCTGCGTACCTGGTCGCAAAAAGCAGTCCGTTAATTTACCTGATGAACAATCACATTTTGCTGACCTTTTATGTTTCACTAATGTGTGCTTCTAAATCAATCCAAAATCACTTGCACCTTTACTGGCAACAGACACATACGTGCAGCTTTACATGTCACACATTCTGCTTCCCACGGATCTCCACCTGCACGAAATCATGGGGATTATTTGTTCAAAACTTTGTTTTGCATTGTTTCCACTCAACTGTCATTTGCTGCTACTGTCAAGCAACTGTGTGATGATGAACAGAACAGCGGAGAGATTGACAGGCAGGAATTTGGCCAATAGCTGCTGCAAGCCTCTTATAATCGACCAATTGGTGTGCGAGAAGGCGGGACTTACAAAGAGCGGTTAAAGCAATCCAAATATGCGCACACACACAATGAAGTATTAGACTAGATGACATCATTATGCAACTAAAGCCCAATCCCGGACATTTTCGCAAATTTAGAAATCCTAGCCGGACACTTTATGGTCTGAAAAATAGGACATCCTATGGTTGGGTCACCCTAATGTTGGGTGTGTTTGGGTAGTTGTACTTGTAGGTAGGAGGGTCCATTTTGAAATTCTGCTGAGGACTCCCAAAATGCGAGAGCCCGGCTGTGCCTAGTATTATTGTTTCATTTATTAGTGCATTTATATACAGTGCAAGTGAGTGGTGACCATAACTTTGAAGTTCCCAAAAGCACATAAATGCATCATGAAAGTAATCCATAAGACTCCAGTGATTCTGAAGTGATTTGATAAGTAAAATAATTCAAAGTGTCAATAAAAAAACAATTTTCAAACTTTCCCACTCTGCCCATATTCACCCTAGTGTATCACAAACTACAATAAAATTAATTTGAGATAATTTTTATTTTAGTTTTTTATTTTGGAGTATTTTAGTTTCATTTTTTTTTTTTTTTTAGTTATAAAAATTATTTTAGTTTTCTTTAACTATAATAAAACTGACTAATACACACATCTGTTGAATTATCAATCATGCACTCATTAATTTTTTATGTTTTTTAATTGTTCTTTGTTGTCTTTTTCCTTTTTCTCCTCTTCTTTTTGCCTGTGGGACAGGAAACCCATTGAAAATCAGATATTCTGAATTGGGCCAGAAATTCATTGTTTTCCCCCTGTATAAATAAATAAACAAATAAACACAAACTCATTAATATTTAAAAAATAAACACAAATAAACCTCAATTCTACATATTATTGTTTAATACATTATT
>NC_068284.1:49354544-49362044 GCF_025860055.1 Xyrauchen texanus
ACTTGGGTACAATATAACCAAACAGTGACCTCATACATGCCAGACAAGTTGTTCATGCATTCCGTGTTTACGTCACGCTGCCCGAGTTTCACCACTTGATTTATGGTGAATGTAGTTCTGTGATCCGTACAAAAACACGGATTCAAACGACCAAACTATTGTTTATTCCCTACATATTCCCTACAAATCGAGCTTGCCGGTCGACGTATTGGTGACTTTCGCAATGCCCGACAGGCATTGTAGTTCTTTACGCGCTTCCCGCAGTATACTGACAGGACGAATGAACTACAAGAACCAGCGCTCCACACTTCAGTGGTAAACATAGAGCTGTCAAACAATATCGACGCCATTTCGATTTCAGCCTTAAAATGGCAGTAAAATGCAGCGCAAAGATGTTTCCCCTCTAAATCAGAAGCGACACGCGCTTCCCGCGCCTTTACATTCAAACGAGCATTAACGGACAGTTTGTGACGTCACATGCCGAGAAGATGGATATTAATACGCCGGTGTTTAATGCAGCTAGAGACGGAAAACTGAAACTCAATCAGAAGTTGCTGTGCAACAAAAGTCCCGAGGTGCTGGAAGCGCTGGCGGAGGAGAAGACGCTCCTCATCGCCTCCCGGTACGGCCATCTGGAGGTTGTGGATTACCTGCTGGAGCATTGCAAGGCCAACGTGGAGCAGAGGCTCCGTGAACTTTGACGGCGAGACGATTGAAGGCGCTCCGCTGCTGTGGGCGGCCTCCGCCGCGGGACATCTGCCAGTAGTGAAGACACTCCTGAAGCATGGAGCCTCCATCAATAACACCACCCTGACCAACTCCACCCCCCTGAGGGCCGCATGCTTCGATGGTCATCTGGAGATCGTTCGATACCTGGTGGAGCATTGTGCGGACATGAAGGTGGCGAACTGCCATGGTCATACATGTCTGATGATCTCGTGCTACAAGGGCCACAGGGAGATCGCCACATTCCTATTGGAGCGTGGGGCTGACGTCAACCGTAAGAGTGTGAAGGGCAACACTGCCCTGCACGACTGCGCAGAATCCAGAAGTCTGGAGATCATGAAGATGCTGATGAAATGTAACGCCCGCATGGAGCGGGATGGTTATGGCATGACCCCGCTGCTGGCCGCCAGCGTCACTGGTCACACCAATATAGTTGAGTATCTCGTGCACTAGCCCCGGGCCACCAGAGAGGAGCGGATAGATGCCCTCGAACTTCTTGGGGCAACATTTGTGGACAAGAAACGTGACCTGCTGGGCGCCATGCACTACTGGAGAAGAGCGATGGAACTGCGGCAGATGGACGAGAAGGCTGGATTTCTGGCCAAACCCTCTCCGGGTCCCCCTGTCCCGGCGTACGATTGCGCACGAGGTGTGCACGGTCGAGGAGCTGGAGGCGATCATCACTGACCCCGATGAGATGAGGATGCAGGCCCTTCTGGTGAGGGAGCGCATCTTGGGCCCCTCGCACCCGGGCACTTCATACTACATCCGCTACAGGGGGGCCGTCTACGCCGACTCGAACAACTTCGAGCGCTGCATCAGCCTGTGGAAGTACGCCCTGGACATGCAGCAGAGCAACCTGGACCAACTCAGCCCTATGGCTGCCAGCAGCTTCCTGTCGTTCGCTGAGCTCTTTTCCTTCATCCTTCAGGACAGAGCCAAGGGCACCCTGGCCACCCGCGTCACCTTCCAGGACCTGATGACCGTCCTGGGCAAGAGCGTGCGGGAGGTGGAGCGTGCAGTGGCGCAACGGGACAGTCCTCCGGAGGCGCTGCAGTTTACCAAAGCCCTGTCCATTATTCTGCACCTCGTCTTCCTGTTGGAGAAACTCGACTGCACTGCTGAGCAAGAGCACCAGAAGAGGCAGGCGGTCTACCGGCTCCTGAAGCTCAATCCCCGGACGAGGAACGGCTATACACCCTTGCACATGGCCGTGGATAAAGAGACCATGTCGGTGGGCCGTTACCAACTCTCATCGTGGCTGTGTTTTTCCTGGAGTGTGGTGCGGACGTTAACGGGGGCTTGGGCTGTCCACGGACTCATTATCATCCCCCTAACCAACTGTTTTTCCCAAATAGGTTTTTACGCTCTGGGAATTCACGGGCCACGTGTTTGGTGGCTGCGGTGCCTGCCCACACCCTCGAAAAGGCATAATTTGAAGGTGAAAAAAAGGAATCACAGGAGGAGTCTGCCCTCTTAGTATGTGATAAAGGGGCACTAAGTGTGCAACTGAGTGAAATTTCGGCTCCGTTGGAGCTCAGGGAGCAAAGTTAGAAGACATCCCACGTACAATTTGTACCTTGTATTTACACAGGAGGTCCGTGTACATGACCCCGAAAGGTCCAAACAACTCCAAATTGACAACAGTAGCTTCTCAACGGCCCCCCGAGTCAGGTCCTACATTTTGGAGGCCCTGGGGGCTTGCTAAGTATTAAAGCCTCTGATGAATGTACTGTCGCACACAGTCCTAAAATGGAGCCTGTCTCATTTTTTTCTATGACAGGCAGAGAGATCTGTTGAAAATAATAATGAATAAATAAATAATGAAAAATACTTTTTTCCATCCTTGACCTTAGTCCTCTTAGTATGTCGATAAGGGGCCCTTGACGTGTCAAGTCAAGTTTATTTTTATAGCGCCTTTCACAACACACATCATTTCAAAGCAGCTTTACAGAATATCAGCATTAAAAGATGATAAACCTGTAATGTCTATAAAGTCGATGAATCATCATTGTGTAATGATTTTTAATAGAGTTTAAAAATAATTAAATGATAATTGTATTAATAACCCAAGTGAGCAAGCTGTAGGCGACTGTGGCAAGGAACACAAAACTCCATAAGATGTCGATTAATGGAGAAAAATAACCTTGGGAGAAACCAGACTTACTGTGGGGGCCAGTTCCCCTCTGACTAACCCCACCCTAACCCTAAACCAGACTCACTGTGGGGGCCAGTTCCCTCTGACTAACCCCACCCTAAGCCTAAACCAGACTCACTGTGGGGGCCAGTTCCCTCTGACTAACCCCACCCTAAGCCTAAACCAGACTCACTGTGGGGGCCAGTTCCCTCTGACTAACCCCACCCTAACCCTAAACCAGACTCACTGTGGGGGCCAGTTCCCTCTGACTTATCCCACCCTAACCCTAAACCAGACTCACTGTGGGGGCCAGTTCCCTCTGACTTATCCCACCCTAACCCTAAACCAGACTCACTGTGGGGGCCAGTTCCCCTCTGACTAACCCCACCCTAACCCTAAACCAGACTCACTGTGGGGGCCAGTTCCCCTCTGACTAACCCCACCCTAACCCTGAAACCAGACTCACTGTGGGGGCCAGTTCCCCTCTGACTAACCCCACCCTAACCCTAAACCAGACTCACTGTGGGGGTCAGTTCCCCTCGGGCTAACATTATGAATGTAATGTAAATATTAATTATGTATAGTTAAAGTCATGGTTTAAAATTATTAAACTAAGTAAGTGTTAAGGGTCAGTGATTAAACATCAATTGTGTTTGAACTGTAAGATTAATGACCACAGGCTTTGAAGTCCATCTTGATTAATTGCAGAAGTTCACATAGATGCAATTGTCCTTGTTAATTGGCTGATGAAGGCTTTTGTTGGCAATAGCTAGTCTATGCATTCCATTTCAAGATCGTAGTCCATCAATAGACCGAGGTGATGCAGGTTGGAGTTGGCATTATTTCATCCTCTGAAGTCCGTCATAATAGACTGAAGTGATGTTTGGCACCGGCTGCATTTAGTCATCATCATTCAGCGACATGAAGCAGTGGAGTCCAACATGAAGCAGGAATGGTGCTGGATCCAGCCGGTTCTGGTGACCTCAGGATAGGAGTCCCGAGGTTAAGACAGGGAAACAAATAAAAAGATGTAAGCGTAGATGCCATTGAATTTATTGCAGAGTTAGAGATCATGTTCAATGTTTCTGGTTTCTGGTTCCGGCAGACCCAACTAAAGCAGCCTAATTGTGGGTTGGATGATAAATTAGGTGTATGTCTGGCTAAATAGAGTCTTTAGGCTAGACTTAAACTGAGAGAGTGTGTCTGCATCTCAAACAGTGTTTGGGAGACTAATCCATAGTTTAGGTGCCAAATATGAAAAGGACCTTCACCGTGTCACCGTGTGAAAAAAAGGTGACAAAGTTAGAACATGTCCCACTTACCATTTGTACCATTCATTTTCACAGCGGGACCGTGGACACGACTCCGAAAGCTCCAAATGACTCCAAATTGATATCTGTAGCTTCACAGGGACCTCCTAGTCAGTGTGCAAAGTTTCAAGTCCCAATGACTTCGTTGAGTGCTTAATTGGCTGACTAATGAGTGTAATGTGACAATAATTTTTCTATAATATTTTTCTTGATTTTTTTTAAAGTACTTCCTTAACTCTGAGGGACACAGCTTTTTAATATGTTGTTTCTGAGGGCCCAACAATGAAGCATTAGAAGCCCCCAAGTCTTTGCACCAATTTTAACCCCGTACACGAAACCGCTGTAGAATTGCATTGTTCAATGGGCAAGATGGACGTCTAGAAAGGGAGGTTCCGAAGGTCGCAGAATCTTGAAATTTCAGATAATTGATCGTCATGGGCCCCCGATTCAGGTCCTAGATTTTGTAGGCCCTGGGTGCTTGCTAAGTATTAAAGCCTCTGATGAATGTACTGTTGCACACAGGCCTAAAATGCAGCCTGTCTCATTGATTCCTATGACAGGGAGAGAGATCTGTTGAAAATAATGAAAAATACTTTTTTCCATCCTAGACCTTAGTCCTCTTAGCATATCGATAAGGGGCCCTTGACGTGTCACCGTGTGAAATGTGGGGTCCGTTGGAGCTCAGGAAGCAAAGTTAGAGCACCTCCCACTTACCATTTGTACCATTCATTTTCACAGTGGGACCATGGACCTTTTGACCTTTTTTTCCATTCACTTGGCCCATTTAGGGACGTTGTCCATGAAAACGTTGTGAAAAATGCATTGATTCAAAGGGATAGTGGGACGTCTGGAAAAGAGGGGTCAAAAGGTTGCAGGCTCTTGAAACTCCCGGTTCGTGAGCGTCTGGCCCCACGAATCAGGATCCAAAATTTGGGGTCTCTAGAACCTTTCTGAGCATATAATCAGACCCTCAACCTAGTTTTCTCTAATCAGTCATGAGGCTCTGTCAAGCTATCAGTGCAAGAGGCCTTTGTGAGAATCTTGCACAAACTCCAAAAAAAAAACTTTTCCTTTTTTCTAGAGCTTCGTGGTCTCGGTATGTCTTTCGAGGGGCGTCAGGCTACCGCCGTGTGAAATTTGGGAGCTGGGGGAGCTTTCTAGAAAAAGCCCACGTGCAATTTGTTTAATTCGTTTTCTACAACGGGTTGGCGGACGGGGCTCCGAAAGGTCCGAACAACTTGAAATTGAATTCGAGTCCCAACGGCGTCGTTGAGTGCTTAATTGGCTGGCTTGTGCACGAAAAAGTAATTGATTTGCTTTTTAAGTGCTGTCGTCCACTAGAGGGTGGTGGAGGACCAAGCTACGGTGTATCAGAGAACCGGCGAGTAAGTGTTTTTTTCTCTCTTTCTCCTCTCCATGTTTGACTTTCCTTCTATTTTTAAAATGTTTTTGTTTATTTGACACGATCGGCAAATGTTTTGTTTCCCTCCCCTTTTCTCCTCCCTAATCCAGGTAGACGGGGATGACCTGCCAGTAGACGGTGCGGAAGGCACGCCCATCCCCAGGGAAAGAGGGGAGGGGGTTGTACCGAGAGGGATAAAGCCGACCGAAGACAGCAGTTGGACAGAGAGAGAGATTTACGGACACCTGTATGTGTGTTTGTCTTTATGTTTCAGTTGCTTATTAAAATATGATTTATATTGTCAAGCCGGTTCTCGCCTCCTTTCCATTAATCCCTTTACATCAACTTATAAAGAATAAATTAACCATGATGTAAACACTTTATTGTGTCTGATTAAGTGTATTTGCAGCACGACCTCTGACTGGAACATGCATTCTGCACCATGTGGTGACGTTTTGCATAATGTGACATAAACAATCCTTGATAATATATTTGCTTGACAAAATGTGTACAGGTATATCAATTTAACTGGGATATCAATGGATGTGCTAAATCCCACAACAGCGCACAAACTCTCTGACCAATAAGGGGACAGTTTGCTCACATGTGACTTTTATTGACACTGTTTTGGTCCGTTTTGAAATGTTGCCATGTGAAAATGAAGAGTAGCAAGAGGAAAAAGCAACATTAACAAACGAGCTACACACAAATGCGCTTGACCAATTCTGAGCTCACTCATAACAGTCCATTAACAACCTCTGCATTAATGTCGTTTAGCTAGAATTATTTTATAGGACGAGGCCCAGGATAGACAGAGGTCCAGCAGAACAAATAAAAGCTGGAGTTTATTCTATAGAATCCATAGTTACATTGACCTGTTCAGCATCGAGCGATCTTGGTCAAATCTGTGTAATTCTTACAAACGAAAAATATAAAATCGTGGGCATGAGGGCTTAATGATGAGAGATTTCATTTTTGGGTGGGATTTGCTCACCCTGGCACACCCATGGATTCTTCTTTTCTGCAAGTGATAAAACTGACACTTTTAATGAGATTAACAAACACTTCATACATCACTTCCTGTGTCAGAGATGATTGTCTGCGGTCCATCAGCATTCAGGCAGATCTTCAGCTGTATTTCTAAAACAAAAGAATCTGTTTATATCATCATCATCATCTTCATCCAGCACCAGCGAGTGACACTTACCTGACACACACTTTACAAGCTAAACTGCTTAACTGGTCTGAGCTGGTTTAAGATAGTTTAGCTGGTTCTCAGTTAATTTAGTGCCCAAACCTTCTAAAACCAGCCAGCAAACCATCAAAGACAGGCATGAGTAAATACTGCGTGTGTCGGTTGAAGACAGAATCTGCTGAAGTGATTCATATTAAGCAAACAATGTTTTTAAAAGTAAATCAATGTTTAGTCCTCCGGTTAATGTATAGTGATTATAATTATATATATTAATGCAAGAGAAGTGTTATAAGTGCTCACCTGCATAAACATGTGACCGACACTTTAATGAGTTTGATAATGATAATTAAAATAGGTTTCCACTGACGTATTAATTAGAGATAATAAGAGAATCACAGATTGTGAATAATGTAGCAGATATGAAATAAGAGACGACATTCACTCAGTAAATCCAGTTATTCTGTTTTAATACAAAGTCGACATATCTACATACATGAGATGAAATAAATAAGCAGGGAAAAGTATATATTATATACATTATATACGCACTTGGCCCAAAGTTTACACACAATTTGTAATATTTCATTTCATTTGTTGCTTTGACTGATTGTGACTTTTTGTCTTTAGAATTGTTCCATTCGTTTGCGTTTAAATCAATAATCAGTATTTTAAGAGTGTGTGCCGCCTCTATAAATGTGCTTTGAGTTCATGAGGAGAAATTCAGCTTCTC
>NC_068284.1:49367044-49392044 GCF_025860055.1 Xyrauchen texanus
ACGAGTCAAATTAATTTTTGTGGTGATCAATTTTATGACACTGTGACGAGGAGGAGGGTGTGGCCAGATTTCCTCTCTCTCCCCTTATCTCTCCCGGGGTGCAAAGAGGCGGGAAGATCACAGTATTGAACTGGTACTCTGTATTTTACAGGAGGGTCGCTCGCGTGCCGTTGGTTTCCTCAATAACGATCATCGGCACATCAGACACAAACACATCTCACGCATGTACAGTCCACTACACCACAGCTCAATTATATCGCAATACAAATCATAGAAATCAGGAGATCCTTACAAATTCAAGCATAATATTAACAAAATGAATAAAAAAATCAGCTGGATTAAATATTTGACAACCACAGTAAGGCTCACTTGAAGTCTCTGATGGCGAATCTAAAGCGGTGCTACTCAGTAAACATCACGCCTTCACTAGACCAAACATGACGGGAAGAGACAAACAGAGGAGCAGAAATCATCTTTTGGATCTTTGTAAAGGATGATTAGAAATAGATTGAATAGATTCTTTAATCTGTTGATGATCCGAATCGTTGATATTTACCTGACAAGCCTTCTGCCAACGTTTGTTTGAATAATATTTCATGTTCCTCTCACCAGAAGCGTACATGATGCCACAGAGCAAAAGATTATGATACAGATTCGAGCTGTTGAAACTCCCTTCACTTTCAACACACGGTATAAGCAGCATGTATCCATGAAATACAGAGTTCTGCCGGCTCTTCGGGGAATATCACATGTGCTGACAGTATCGTATGATCAGTCCGTGACGCCGCCATGTTTCCTCTGAAGCAAAGGCGGTTCTGCGGGCGCTCCGTGAGGCACAGAAGGTGAAGATCTGTTCCGCTATCAGATGGCAATGAGACTTCGGGCAGGGCACAGACGACGTTGGCAAATAAAGTTTGAAGAAAAACTCCCGTTTAGGGTGCAGCAATTTTCCAGGCTTTTGATTTCATAGTTTTTTGTTTTAAATAGATTTTGTACATGTAATATTTTATCCTCTTGTTATGAAGAAGAGCTTCATTCACAGTTTAATATCTCTAAAAAGCCGACCACAACATTAAAATCAAGATTTGAACACTGAGGTAATAGTTTGACGCAGAACTCCCCTCACACGTCCCGAGAGAACGTTCCTTCAGTGTTGCTGTTGTTCTCTTCATGAGTGATGTCATTGTATTTCCTGTGGTATAATGTGTTTAGTTGCTTGTTTGGGTCTCCAGCGAGTGTTTGTAGTGTGTTTGCAGACGGTTGAGGGGGATCGACGAGTCCAGATGTTTCTGGTCTTCTTCTTATGTTGCATAGTGATCAAAACTCCCCAGATACTCCAAACCGGCCTGATAACAGAACTGATACTCGTCCTGAGAACACACACAATCACAAACACCACATGACCCTTGAGGTGCTGATCAAACATCTCATCTTTTAAAAGTAATTCAGTTGTGTCGGTGGTATTTAAGACAATAGAGAGGAAACGGGTCATTCAAGAAACTGTTCAAATGACCAATAATATTTACTGACCTTCAATTCTGGAACATTCAACACCAAAACATTTTGAATGTAACATTTGGTCCTAAATGTAATAAAGTCCCTAAATATTATAAATATTTGGTTCTAAACGTAATAAAGTCCCTAAATGTTATACATATTTGTCTCTAAATGTAATAAAGTCCCTAAATGTAATACATATTTGGTTCTAAACGTAATAAAGTCCCTAAATGTTATACATATTTGTCTCTAAATGTAATAAAGTCCCTAAATGTAATATATATTTGGTCCTAAATGTAATAAAGTCCCTAAATGTAATATATATTTGGCTCTAAATGTAATAAAGTCCCTAAATGTAATACATATTTGGTTCTAAACGTAATAAAGTCCCTAAATGTTATACATATTTGTCTCTAAATGTAATAAAGTCCCTAAATGTAATACATATTTGGTTCTAAATGTAATAAAGTCCCTAAATGTAATACATATTTGTCTCTAAATGTAATAAAGTCCCTAAATGTAATACATATTTGGTTCTAAACGTAATAAAGTCCCTAAATGTTATACATATTTGTCTCTAAATGTAATAAAGTCCCTAAATGTAATACATATTTGGTCCTAAATGTAATAAAGAATCTAAATGTAATACATATTTGGTTCTAAACGTAATAAAGTCCCTAAATGTTATACATATTTGGCTCTGAATGTAATAAAGACTCTAAATGTAATACATATTTGGTTCTAAACGTAATAAAGTCCCTAAATGTTATACATATTTGTCTCTAAATGTAATAAAGTCCCTAAATGTAATACATATTTGGTCCTAAATGTAATAAAGAATCTAAATGTAATACATATTTGGTTCTAAACGTAATAAAGTCCCTAAATGTAATATATATTTGGCTCTGAATGTAATAAAGACTCTAAATGTAATACATATTTGGTCCTAAATGTAATAAAGAATCTAAATGTAATACATATTTGGTTCTAAACGTAATAAAGTCCCTAAATATTATACATATTTGTCTCTAAATGTAATAAAGTCCCTAAATGTAATACATATTGGTCCTAAATGTAATAAAGACTCTAAATGTAATACATATTTGGCTCTGAATGTAATAAAGGCTCTAAATGTAATACATATTTGTCTCTACATGTAATAAAGAATCTAAATGTAATACATATTTGGTCCTAAATGTAATAAAGAATCTAAATGTAATACATATTTGGTCCTAAATGTAATAAAGGCTCTAAATGTAATACATATTTGTCTCTAAATGTAATAAAGTCCCTAAATGTAATACATATTTGGTCCTAAATGTAATAAAGACTCTAAATGTTATACATATTTGGTCCTAAATGTAATAAAGTCCCTAAAAGTAATAAATATTTGGCTCTAAATGTAATAAAGGCTATACATGTAATACATATTTGTCTCTAAATGTAATAAAGGCTCTAAATGTAATACATATTTGGCTCTGAATGTAATAAAGTCTCTAAATATAATACATATTTGTCTCTAAATGTAATAAAGGCTCTAAATGTAATACATATTTGTCTCTAAATGTAATAAAGGCTCTAAATGTAATACATATTTGGCTCTGAATGTAATAAAGTCTCTAAATGTAATATATATTTGTCTCTAAATGTAATAACGGCTATACATGTAATACATATTTGGCTCTGAATGTAATAAAGTCTCTAAATGTAATACATATTTGTCTCTAAATGTAATAAAGGCTATAAATGTAATACATATTTGTCTCTAAATGTAATAAAGGCTCTAAATGTAATACATATTTGTCTCTAAATGTAATAAAGGCTATAAATGTAATACATATTTGTCTCTAAATGTAATAAAGGCTATAAATGTAATACATATTTGTCTCTAAATGTAATAAAGGCTATAAATGTAATACATATTTGTCTCTAAATGTAATAAAGGCTATAAATGTAATACATATTTGTCTCTAAATGTAATAAAGGCTCTAAATGTAATACATATTTGTCTCTAAATGTAATAAAGGCTATAAATGTAATACATATTTGTCTCTAAATGTAATAAAGGCTATAAACGTAATACATATTTGTCTCTAAATGTAATAAAGGCTCTAAACGTAATACATATTTGTCTCTAAATGTAATAAAGGCTCTAAATGTAATACATATTTGTCTCTAAATGTAATAAAGGCTATAAATGTAATACATATTTGTCTCTAAATGTAATAAAGGCTCTAAATGTAATACATATTTGTCGCTAAATGTAATAAAGGCTATAAATGTAATACATATTTGTCTCTAAATATAATAAAGGCTCTAAATGTAATACATATTTGGTCCTAAATGTAATAAAGTCCCTAAATGTAATATATATTTTGTCCTAAATGTAATAAAGTCCCTAAATTTAATAAATATTTGGCTCTAAATGTAATAAAGTCCCTAAATGTAATATATATTTGGTCCTAAATATAATAAAGTCCATAAATGTAGTAAAACATTGGCTCTAAATGTAATAAAGTCCCTAAATGTAATATATATTTGTCACTAAATGTAATAAAGAATCTGAATGTAATATATATTTGTCACTAAATGTAATAAAGTCCCTAAATGTAATATATATTTGGCTCTAAATGTAATAAAGTCCCTAAATGTAATACATATTTGGCTCTAAATGTAATAAAAAATCTAAATGTAATACATATTTGTCACTAAATGTAATAAAGGCTCTAAATGTAATATATATTTGTCACTAAATGTAATAAATATTAGGCCCTAAATGTAATAAATATTAGGCTGTAAATGTAATAAAGTCCCTAAATGTAATATATATTTGGCTCTAAATGTAATAAAGTCCCTAAATGTAATATATATTTGGTCCTAAATGTAATAAAGAATCTAAATGTAATACATATTTGTCTCTAAATGTAATAAAGGCTCTAAATGTAATAAAGGCTCTGAATGTAATATATATTTGTCAATAAATGTAATAAAGTATCTAAATGTAATATATATTTGGCTCTAAATGTAATAAAGAATCTAAATGTAATATATATTTGGCTCTAAATGTAATAAAGTCCCTAAATGTAATATATATTTGGTCCTAAATGTAATAAAGGCTCTAAATGTAATATATATTTGGCTCTAAATGTAATAAAGGCTCTAAATGTAATAAAGTCACTGAATGTAATAAATATTTGGTCCTATATGTAACAAAGTCCCTAAATGTAATAAATATTTGGCTCTAAATGTAATAAAGGCTATACATGTAATACATATTTGGCTCTGAATGTAATAAAGTCTCTAAATGTAATACATATTTGTCTCTAAATGTAATAAAGGCTCTAAATGTAATACATATTTGTCTCTAAATGTAATAAAGGCTCTAAATGTAATATATATTTGGCTCTAAATGTAATAAAGTCCCTAAATGTAATACATATTTGTCTCTAAATGTAATAAAGGCTCTAAATGTAATACATATTTGTCTCTAAATGTAATAAAGGCTCTAAATGTAATACATATTTGGCTCTGAATGTAATAAAGTCTCTAAATGTAATATATATTTGGCTCTAAATGTAATAAAGAATCTAAATGTAATACATATTTGTCTCTAAATGTAATAAAGGCTCTAAATGTAATACATATTTGTCTCTAAATGTAATAAAGTCTCTAAATGTAATACATATTTGGCTCTGAATGTAATAAAGTCTCTAAATGTAATAAATATTTGTCTCTAAATGTAATAAAGGCTATACATGTAATACATATTTGTCTCTAAATGTAATAAAGGCTCTAAATGTAATACATATTTGTCTCTAAATGTAATAAAGGCTCTAAATGTAATATATATTTGGTCCTAAATATAATAAAGTCCCTAAATGTAGTAAAACATTGTCTCTAAATGCAATGAAGTCACTGAATGTAATAAATATTTGGTCCTATATGTAACAAAGTCCCTAAATGTAATAAATATTTGGCTCTAAATGTAATAAAGGCTATACATGTAATACATATTTGGCTCTGAATGTAATAAAGGCTCTGAATGTAATATATATTTGTCAATAAATGTAATAAAGTATCTAAATGTAATATATATTTGGCTCTAAATGTAATAAAGGCTCTAAATGTAATACATATTTGTCTCTAAATGTAATAAAGGCTCTAAATGTAATACATATTTGTCTCTAAATGTAATAAAGGCTCTAAATGTAATATATATTTGGCTCTAAATGTAATAAAGGCTCTAAATGTAATACATATTTGTCTCTAAATGTAATAAAGGCTCTAAATGTAATACATATTTGGCTCTAAATGTAATAAAGGCTCTGAATGTAATATATATTTGTCAATAAATGTAATAAAGTATCTAAATGTAATATATATTTGGCTCTAAATGTAATAAAGAATCTAAATGTAATATATATTTGGCTCTAAATGTAATAAAGTCCCTAAATGTAATATATATTTGGTCCTAAATGTAATAAAGGCTCTAAATGTAATATATATTTGGCTCTAAATGTAATAAAGTCTCTAAATGTAATAAAGTCACTGAATGTAATAAATATTTGGTCCTATATGTAACAAAGTCCCTAAATGTAATAAATATTTGGCTCTAAATGTAATAAAGGCTATACATGTAATACATATTTGGCTCTGAATGTAATAAAGTCCCTAAATATTATAAATATTTGTCTCTAAATGTAATAAAGGCTCTAAATGTAATACATATTTGTCTCTAAATGTAATAAAGGCTCTAAATGTAATACATATTTGGCTCTGAATGTAATAAAGTCTCTAAATGTAATATATATTTGGCTCTAAATGTAATAAAGAATCTAAATGTAATACATATTTGTCTCTAAATGTAATAAAGGCTCTAAATGTAATACATATTTGTCTCTAAATGTAATAAAGTCTCTAAATGTAATACATATTTGGCACTGAATGTAATAAAGTCTCTAAATGTAATAAATATTTGTCTCTAAATGTAATAAAGGCTATAAATGTAATACATATTTGTCTCTAAATGTAATAAAGGCTCTAAATGTAATACATATTTGTCTCTAAATGTAATAAAGGCTCTAAATGTAATATATATTTGGTCCTAAATATAATAAAGTCCCTAAATGTAGTAAAACATTGTCTCTAAATGCAATAAAGTCACTGAATGTAATAAATATTTGGTCCTATATGTAACAAAGTCCCTAAATGTAATAAATATTTGGCTCTAAATGTAATAAAGGCTATACATGTAATACATATTTGGCTCTGAATGTAATAAAGTCTCTAAATGTAATACATATTTGTCTCTAAATGTAATAAAGGCTCTAAATGTAATACATATTTGTCTCTAAATGTAATAAAGGCTCTAAATGTAATACATATTTGTCTCTAAATGTAATAAAGGCTCTAAATGTAATACATATTTGTCTCTAAATGTAATAAAGGCTATAAATGTAATACATATTTGTCTCTAAATGTAATAAAGGCTATAAATGTAATACATATTTGTCTCTAAATGTAATAAAGGCTCTAAATGTAATACATATTTGTCTCTAAATGTAATAAAGGCTCTAAATGTAATACATATTTGTCTCTAAATGTAATAAAGGCTATAAATGTAATACATATTTGTCTCTAAATGTAATAAAGGCTCTAAATGTAATACATATTTGTCTCTAAATGTAATAAAGGCTATAAATGTAATACATATTTGTCTCTAAATGTAATAAAGGCTATAAATGTAATGTATATTTGTCTCTAAATATAATAAAGGCTCTAAATGTAATACATATTTGGTCCTAAATGTAATAAAGTCCCTAAATGTAATATATATTTTGTCCTAAATGTAATAAAGTCCCTAAATTTAATAAATATTTGGCTCTAAATGTAATAAAGTCCCTAAATGTAATATATATTTGGTCCTAAATATAATAAAGTCCATAAATGTAGTAAAACATTGGCTCTAAATGTAATAAAGTCCCTAAATGTAATATATATTTGTCACTAAATGTAATAAAGAATCTGAATGTAATATATATTTGTCACTAAATGTAATAAAGTCCTAAATGTAATATATATTTGGCTCTAAATGTAATAAAGTCCCTAAATGTAATATATATTTGGTCCTAAATGTAATAAAGAATCTAAATGTAATACATATTTGTCTCTAAATGTAATAAAGGCTCTAAATGTAATAAAGGCTCTGAATGTAATATATATTTGTCAATAAATGTAATAAAGTATCTAAATGTAATATATATTTGGCTCTAAATGTAATAAAGAATCTAAATGTAATATATATTTGGCTCTAAATGTAATAAAGTCCCTAAATGTAATATATATTTGGTCCTAAATGTAATAAAGGCTCTAAATGTAATATATATTTGGCTCTAAATGTAATAAAGGCTCTAAATGTAATAAAGGCTCTGAATGTAATATATATTTGTCAATAAATGTAATAAAGAATCTAAATGTAATATATATTTGGCTCTAAATGTAATAAAGAATCTAAATGTAATATATATTTGGCTCTAAATGTAATAAAGAATCTAAATGTAATACATATTTGGTCCTAAATGTAATAAAGTCCCTAAATGTAATATATATTTGGTCCTAAATGTAATAAAGTCCCTAAATGTAGTAAAACATTGTCTATAAATGCAATAAATTCACTGAATGTAATGAATATTTGGTCCTATATGTAATAAAGTCCCTAAATGTAATAAATATTTGGCTCTAAATGTGATAAAGTCCCTAAATGTAATATATATTTGGCTCTAAATATAATAAAGTCCCTAAATGTAATATATATTTGGTCCTAAATATAATAAAGTCCATAAATGTAGTAAAACATTGGCTCTAAATGTAATAAAGTCCCTAAATGTAATATATATTTGTTACTAAATGTAATAAAGAATCTGATTGTAATATATATTTGTCACTAAATGTAATAAAGTCCCTAAATGTAATATATATTTGGCTCTAAATGTAATAAAAGTCCCTAAATGTAATATATGTTTGGCTCTAAATGTAATAAAGAATCTAAATGTAATACATATTTGTCTCTAAATGTAATAAAGGCTCTGAATGTAATATATATTTGTCAATAAATGTAATAAAGTATGTAAATGTAATATATATTTGGCTCTAAATGTAATAAAGAATCTAAATGTAATATATATTTGGCTCTAAATGTAATAAAGTCCCTAAATGTAATATATATTTGGTCCTAAATGTAATAAAGGCTCTAAATGTAATATATATTTGGCTCTAAATGTAATAAAGGCTCTAAATGTAATAAAGGCTCTGAATGTAATATATATTTGTCAATAAATGTAATAAAGAATCTAAATGTAATATATATTTGGCTCTAAATGTAATAAAGAATCTAAATGTAATATATATTTGGCTCTAAATGTAATAAAGAATCTAAATGTAATACATATTTGGTCCTAAATGTAATAAAGTCCCTAAATGTAATATATATTTGGTCCTAAATGTAATAAAGTCCCTAAATGTAGTAAAACATTGTCTATAAATGCAATAAATTCACTGAATGTAATGAATATTTGGTCCTATATGTAATAAAGTCCCTAAATGTAATAAATATTTGGCTCTAAATGTGATAAAGTCCCTAAATGTAATATATATTTGGCTCTAAATATAATAAAGTCCCTAAATGTAATATATATTTGGTCCTAAATATAATAAAGTCCATAAATGTAGTAAAACATTGGCTCTAAATGTAATAAAGTCCCTAAATGTAATATATATTTGTTACTAAATGTAATAAAGAATCTGATTGTAATATATATTTGTCACTAAATGTAATAAAGTCCCTAAATGTAATATATATTTGGCTCTAAATGTAATAAAAGTCCCTAAATGTAATATATGTTTGGCTCTAAATGTAATAAAGAATCTAAATGTAATATATATTTGGCTCTAAATGTAATAAAGTCCCTAAATGTAATATATATTTGGTCCTAAATGTAATAAAGGCTCTAAATGTAATATATATTTGGCTCTAAATGTAATAAAGGCTCTAAATGTAATAAAGGCTCTGAATGTAATATATATTTGTCAATAAATGTAATAAAGAATCTAAATGTAATATATATTTGGCTCTAAATGTAATAAAGAATCTAAATGTAATATATATTTGGCTCAAAATGTAATAAAGAATCTAAATGTAATACATATTTGGTCCTAAATGTAATAAAGTCCCTAAATGTAATATATATTTGGTCCTAAATGTAATAAAGTCCCTAAATGTAGTAAAACATTGTCTATAAATGCAATAAATTCACTGAATGTAATGAATATTTGGTCCTATATGTAATAAAGTCCCTAAATGTAATAAATATTTGGCTCTAAATGTGATAAAGTCCCTAAATGTAATATATATTTGGCTCTAAATATAATAAAGTCCCTAAATGTAATATATATTTGGTCCTAAATATAATAAAGTCCATAAATGTAGTAAAACATTGGCTCTAAATGTAATAAAGTCCCTAAATGTAATATATATTTGTTACTAAATGTAATAAAGAATCTGATTGTAATATATATTTGCAACTAAATGTAATAAAGTCCCTAAATGTAATATATATTTGGCTCTAAATGTAATAAAAGTCCCTAAATGTAATATATGTTTGGCTCTAAATGTAATAAAGAATCTAAATGTAATACATATTTGTCACTAAATGTAATAAAGTCCCTAAATGTAATATATATTTGGCTCTAAATGTAATAAAGTCCCTAAATGTAATATATATTTGTCACTAAATGTAATAAAGAATCTAAATGTAATATATATTTGGCTCTAAATGTAATAAAGGCTCTGAATGTAATATATATTTGTCACTAAATGTAATAAAGAATCTAAATGTAATATATATTTGGCTCTAAATGTAATAAAGAATCTAAATGTAATACATATTTGGCTCAAAATGTAATAAAGAATCTAAATGTAATACATATTTGGTCCTAAATGTAATAAAGGCTCTAAATGTAATATATATTTGTCTCTAAATGTAATAAAGGCTCTGAATGTAATATATATTTGTCACTAAATGTAATAAAGAATCTAAATGTAATATATATTTGTCACTAAATGTAATAAAGAATCTAAATGTAATATATATTTGTCTCTAAATGTAATAAAGGCTCTGAATGTAATATATATTTGTCACTAAATGTAATAAAGAATCTAAATGTAATATATATATTTGTCACTAAATGTAATAAAGAATCTAAATGTAATATATATTTGGCTCTAAATGTAATAAAGAATCTAAATGTAATATTTGGCTCAAAATGTAATAAAGAATCTAAATGTAATACATATTTGGTCCTAAATGTAATAAAGGCTCTAAATGTAATACATATTTGTCTCTAAATGTAATAAAGGCTCTAAATGTAATACATATTTGTCTCTAAATGTAATAAAGGCTCTGAATGTAATATATATTTGTCACTAAATGTAATAAAGAATCTAAATGTAATATATATATTTGTCAATAAATGTAATAAAGAATCTAAATGTAATATATATTTGGCTCTAAATGTAATAAAGAATCTAAATGTAATACATATTTGGCTCTGAATGTAATAAAGGCTCTAAATGTAATACATATTTGGTCCTAAATGTAATAAAGACTCTAAATGTAATACATATTTGGTCCTAAATGTAATAAAGACTCTAAATGTAATACATATTTGGCTCTGAATGTAATAAAGGCTCTAAATGTAATACATATTTGTCTCTAAATGTAATAAAGTCCCTAAATGTAATACATATTTGGTCCTAAATGTAATAAAGACTCTAAATGTAATATATATTTGTCACTAAATGTAATAAAGAATCTAAATGTAATATATATTTGGCTCTAAATGTAATAAAGAATCTAAATGTAATACATATTTGTCACTAAATGTAATAAAGAATCTAAATGTAATATATATTTGGCTCTAAATGTAATAAAGAATCTAAATGTAATACATATTTGTCACTAAATGTAATAAAGAATCTAAATGTAATATATATTTGGCTCTAAATGTAATAAAGAATCTAAATGTAATACATATTTGGCTCAAAATGTAATAAAGAATCTAAATGTAATACATATTTGGTCCTAAATGTAATAAAGGCTATACATGTAATACATATTTGGTCCTAAATGTAATAAAGACTCTAAATGTAATACATATTTGGTCCTAAATGTAATAAAGACTCTAAATGTAATACATATTTGGTCCTAAATGTAATAAAGACTCTAAATGTAATACATATTTGGCTCTGAATGTAATAAAGGCTCTAAATGTAATACATATTTGGTCCTAAATGTAATAAAGACTCTAAATGTAATACATATTTGGTCCTAAATGTAATAAAGACTCTAAATGTAATACATATTTGGCTCTGAATGTAATAAAGGCTCTAAATGTAATACATATTTGTCTCTAAATGTAATAAAGTCCCTAAATGTAATACATATTTGGTCCTAAATGTAATAAAGACTCTAAATGTAATATATATTTGTCACTAAATGTAATAAAGAATCTAAATGTAATATATATTTGGCTCTAAATGTAATAAAGAATCTAAATGTAATACATATTTGTCACTAAATGTAATAAAGAATCTAAATGTAATATATATTTGGCTCTAAATGTAATAAAGAATCTAAATGTAATACATATTTGTCACTAAATGTAATAAAGAATCTAAATGTAATATATATTTGGCTCTAAATGTAATAAAGAATCTAAATGTAATACATATTTGGCTCAAAATGTAATAAAGAATCTAAATGTAATATATATTTGGCTCTAAATGTAATAAAGAATCTAAATGTAATACATATTTGGCTCAAAATGTAATAAAGAATCTAAATGTAATACATATTTGGTCCTAAATGTAATAAAGACTCTAAATGTAATACATATTTGGTCCTAAATGTAATAAAGTCCCTAAATGTAATATATATTTGGTCCTAAATGTAATAAAGTCCCTAAATGTAGTAAAACATTGTCTATAAATGCAATAAATTCACTGAATGTAATGAATATTTGGTCCTATATGTAATAAAGTCCCTAAATGTAATAAATATTTGGCTCTAAATGTGATAAAGTCCCTAAATGTAATATATATTTGGCTCTAAATATAATAAAGTCCCTAAATGTAATATATATTTGGTCCTAAATATAATAAAGTCCATAAATGTAGTAAAACATTGGCTCTAAATGTAATAAAGTCCCTAAATGTAATATATATTTGTTACTAAATGTAATAAAGAATCTGATTGTAATATATATTTGTCACTAAATGTAATAAAGTCCCTAAATGTAATATATATTTGGCTCTAAATGTAATAAAAGTCCCTAAATGTAATATATGTTTGGCTCTAAATGTAATATATGTTTGGCTCTAAATGTAATAAAGAATCTAAATGTAATACATATTTGTCACTAAATGTAATAAAGTCCCTAAATGTAATATATATTTGGCTCTAAATGTAATAAAGTCCCTAAATGTAATATATATTTGTCACTAAATGTAATAAAGAATCTAAATGTAATATATATTTGGCTCTAAATGTAATAAAGGCTCTGAATGTAATATATATTTGTCACTAAATGTAATAAAGAATCTAAATGTAATATATATTTGGCTCTAAATGTAATAAAGAATCTAAATGTAATACATATTTGGCTCAAAATGTAATAAAGAATCTAAATGTAATACATATTTGGTCCTAAATGTAATAAAGGCTCTAAATGTAATATATATTTGTCTCTAAATGTAATAAAGGCTCTGAATGTAATATATATTTGTCACTAAATGTAATAAAGAATCTAAATGTAATATATATTTGTCACTAAATGTAATAAAGAATCTAAATGTAATATATATTTGTCTCTAAATGTAATAAAGGCTCTGAATGTAATATATATTTGTCACTAAATGTAATAAAGAATCTAAATGTAATATATATATTTGTCACTAAATGTAATAAAGAATCTAAATGTAATATATATTTGGCTCTAAATGTAATAAAGAATCTAAATGTAATATTTGGCTCAAAATGTAATAAAGAATCTAAATGTAATACATATTTGGTCCTAAATGTAATAAAGGCTCTAAATTTAATACATATTTGTCTCTAAATGTAATAAAGGCTCTAAATGTAATACATATTTGTCTCTAAATGTAATAAAGGCTCTGAATGTAATATATATTTTTCACTAAATGTAATAAAGAATCTAAATGTAATATATATATTTGTCAATAAATGTAATAAAGAATCTAAATGTAATATATATTTGGCTCTAAATGTAATAAAGAATCTAAATGTAATACATATTTGGCTCTGAATGTAATAAAGGCTCTAAATGTAATACATATTTGGTCCTAAATGTAATAAAGACTCTAAATGTAATACATATTTGGTCCTAAATGTAATAAAGACTCTAAATGTAATACATATTTGGCTCTGAATGTAATAAAGGCTCTAAATGTAATACATATTTGTCTCTAAATGTAATAAAGTCCCTAAATGTAATACATATTTGGTCCTAAATGTAATAAAGACTCTAAATGTAATATATATTTGTCACTAAATGTAATAAAGAATCTAAATGTAATATATATTTGGCTCTAAATGTAATAAAGAATCTAAATGTAATACATATTTGTCACTAAATGTAATAAAGAATCTAAATGTAATATATATTTGGCTCTAAATGTAATAAAGAATCTAAATGTAATACATATTTGTCACTAAATGTAATAAAGAATCTAAATGTAATATATATTTGGCTCTAAATGTAATAAAGAATCTAAATGTAATACATATTTGGCTCAAAATGTAATAAAGAATCTAAATGTAATACATATTTGGTCCTAAATGTAATAAAGGCTATACATGTAATACATATTTGGTCCTAAATGTAATAAAGACTCTAAATGTAATACATATTTGGTCCTAAATGTAATAAAGACTCTAAATGTAATACATATTTGGTCCTAAATGTAATAAAGACTCTAAATGTAATACATATTTGGCTCTGAATGTAATAAAGGCTCCAAATGTAATACATATTTGGTCCTAAATGTAATAAAGACTCTAAATGTAATACATATTTGGTCCTAAATGTAATAAAGACTCTAAATGTAATACATATTTGGCTCTGAATGTAATAAAGGCTCTAAATGTAATACATATTTGTCTCTAAATGTAATAAAGTCCCTAAATGTAATACATATTTGGTCCTAAATGTAATAAAGACTCTAAATGTAATATATATTTGTCACTAAATGTAATAAAGAATCTAAATGTAATATATATTTGGCTCTAAATGTAATAAAGAATCTAAATGTAATACATATTTGTCACTAAATGTAATAAAGAATCTAAATGTAATATATATTTGGCTCTAAATGTAATAAAGAATCTAAATGTAATACATATTTGTCACTAAATGTAATAAAGAATCTAAATGTAATATATATTTGGCTCTAAATGTAATAAAGAATCTAAATGTAATACATATTTGGCTCAAAATGTAATAAAGAATCTAAATGTAATACATATTTGGTCCTAAATGTAATAAAGACTCTAAATGTAATATATATTTGTCACTAAATGTAATAAAGAATCTAAATGTAATATATATTTGGCTCTAAATGTAATAAAGAATCTAAATGTAATACATATTTGTCACTAAATGTAATAAAGAATCTAAATGTAATATATATTTGGCTCTAAATGTAATAAAGAATCTAAATGTAATACATATTTGTCACTAAATGTAATAAAGAATCTAAATGTAATATATATTTGGCTCTAAATGTAATAAAGAATCTAAATGTAATACATATTTGGCTCAAAATGTAATAAAGAATCTAAATGTAATACATATTTGGTCCTAAATGTAATAAAGACTCTAAATGTAATACATATTTGGTCCTAAATGTAATAAAGACTCTAAATGTAATACATATTTGGCTCTGAATGTAATAAAGGCTCTAAATGTAATACATATTTGTCTCTAAATGTAATAAAGTCCCTAAATGTAATACATATTTGGTCCTAAATGTAATAAAGACTCTAAATGTAATATATATTTGTCACTAAATGTAATAAAGAATCTAAATGTAATATATATTTGGCTCTAAATGTAATAAAGAATCTAAATGTAATACATATTTGTCACTAAATGTAATAAAGAATCTAAATGTAATATATATTTGGCTCTAAATGTAATAAAGAATCTAAATGTAATACATATTTGTCACTAAATGTAATAAAGAATCTAAATGTAATATATATTTGGCTCTAAATGTAATAAAGAATCTAAATGTAATACATATTTGGCTCAAAATGTAATAAAGAATCTAAATGTAATACATATTTGGTCCTAAATGTAATAAAGGCTATACATGTAATATATATTTGGTCCTAAATGTAATAAAGACTCTAAATGTAATACATATTTGTCACTAAATGTAATAAAGAATCTAAATGTAATATATATTTGGCTCTAAATGTAATAAAGAATCTAAATGTAATACATATTTGTCACTAAATGTAATAAAGAATCTAAATGTAATATATATTTGGCTCTAAATGTAATAAAGAATCTAAATGTAATACATATTTGGCTCAAAATGTAATAAAGAATCTAAATGTAATACATATTTGGTCCTAAATGTAATAAAGACTCTAAATGTAATATATATTTGTCACTAAATGTAATAAAGAATCTAAATGTAATATATATTTGGCTCTAAATGTAATAAAGAATCTAAATGTAATACATATTTGTCACTAAATGTAATAAAGAATCTAAATGTAATATATATTTGGCTCTAAATGTAATAAAGAATCTAAATGTAATATATATTTGGCTCTAAATGTAATAAAGAATCTAAATGTAATATATATTTGGCTCTAAATGTAATAAAGAATCTAAATGTAATATATATTTGGCTCTAAATGTAATAAAGAATCTAAATGTAATATATATTTGGCTCTAAATGTAATAAAGAATCTAAATGTAATACATATTTGGCTCAAAATGTAATAAAGAATCTAAATGTAATACATATTTGGTCCTAAATGTAATAAAGACTCTAAATGTAATATATATTTGTCACTAAATGTAATAAAGAATCTAAATGTAATATATATTTGGCTCTAAATGTAATAAAGAATCTAAATGTAATACATATTTGTCACTAAATGTAATAAAGAATCTAAATGTAATATATATTTGGCTCTAAATGTAATAAAGAATCTAAATGTAATACATATTTGTCACTAAATGTAATAAAGAATCTAAATGTAATATATATTTGGCTCTAAATGTAATAAAGAATCTAAATGTAATACATATTTGTCACTAAATGTAATAAAGAATCTAAATGTAATATATATTTGGCTCTAAATGTAATAAAGAATCTAAATGTAATACATATTTGGCTCAAAATGTAATAAAGAATCTAAATGTAATACATATTTGGTCCTAAATGTAATAAAGACTCTAAATGTAATACATATTTGGTCCTAAATGTAATAAAGACTCTAAATGTAATACATATTTGGTCCTAAATGTAATAAAGACTCTAAATGTAATACATATTTGGTCCTAAATGTAATAAAGACTCTAAATGTAATACATATTTGGCTCTGAATGTAATAAAGGCTCTAAATGTAATACATATTTGTCTCTAAATGTAATAAAGTCCCTAAATGTAATACATATTTGGTCCTAAATGTAATAAAGACTCTAAATGTAATATATATTTGTCACTAAATGTAATAAAGAATCTAAATGTAATATATATTTGGCTCTAAATGTAATAAAGAATCTAAATGTAATACATATTTGTCACTAAATGTAATAAAGAATCTAAATGTAATATATATTTGGCTCTAAATGTAATAAAGAATCTAAATGAAATACATATTTGTCACTAAATGTAATAAAGAATCTAAATGTAATATATATTTGGCTCTAAATGTAATAAAGAATCTAAATGTAATACATATTTGGCTCAAAATGTAATAAAGAATCTAAATGTAATACATATTTGGTCCTAAATGTAATAAAGGCTATACATGTAATATATATTTGGTCCTAAATGTAATAAAGACTCTAAATGTAATACATATTTGTCTCTAAATGTAATAAAGTCCCTAAATATAATAAATATTTGGTCCTAAATGTTTAATAAAACTTTGGCTCTAAATGTAATAAAAACCCTAAATGTAATAAAACATTGACTATCAAAAACACAAATGCATTAACATTATATCGACATACAGAACATACTAATAATTGCAAACACAAACATAAACAACCTAAAATATAACAAACACCCTTCGTAAATCATTTGTATATATTAAGGACCAAAACCTTTTACATTAAGGGCCTTTATTACATTAAGGAATGATTATTACATTTGTGTCCTCTTCGAAACATGTTTTGAAAGAAAAATCGAATACATTATTAATATTGTATTTTCAATTATAATGTGTGACACCAAAACAATTCTAATTAAAAGTATATGAACTCCAAACATACTGTGATGGGTTCAAATAATGCAAGTGTGAGATATGACAGACGTGTGTAATGTGTTCAAAACTATCTGACCCAATCAGGATGTTAAATGTGGACAGAATGATTCTGTGCGTGTTTGTGTAACGGTACCTCAGTCTGAACCATCGCCGGTCGCTGTGTGCGCAGCATTTTCACTGTCTGGAAGATGTCGACTGCACCCTCATAACGCATCCGCTCCAGAACTATACTGAGAGTGATGAACACACCTGTCCTGCCCACACCCGCACTACACACACACACACACACACGTTTAATGACAGTGAGTCATGTGTTGAATCAGTGTGTCTCTGATGTGGCTTTTCTCACGCTGAGATCTGAGCTTGACCTTTCAGTTATTTCTGCCATCTAACATTTACATACTTCTCATGTTCCAATTGTAAACACTGTGTGTGTGTGTGTGTGTGTGTGTGTGTGTGTGTGTGTGTGTGTGTGTGTGTGTGCAGGGTTGGCTTTCAGCTGTCAATCAGAGTTTAGTACTCAACTCAGTGCGGTCTGAAATGCAGTTCTGGTGTCTGTGAAGTGTAACACACCTGCAGTGGACTGCGATTGGTCCATCCTGACCGAACTGCTCCTTGGTTTTGTGCACCTGACCAATGAAATCAATGAATCCTTCTCCAGACTTCGGAACTCCTTGTTCTGGCCAATCAGTGAACTGGAACTGTCTGACGGTTCTCGACTGTCCGTCCTGAGAAGAGAAGACACAATTGTGCATCAACACTGTTACCATCATAATGTCTCACTATAGATGTATTATAATCTTCTGTGACCGTGACATCATCCCTCACTAAGTGAAATCTCTTGTAACATCTTTATGTTTTGCAAAAGAGCGCACACTTATCAGTAAACATCTGACAACTGACACGTGAACATATGTAGAAATATGAGCATTAGATTCTCTTTCTGTTTGTCCTGGACCCGTTGATGTTCATGTAGTGCAGTAACTAACAGTAAATGAGGTCGTTCACTCACCCTGGCATCAGTGACTTTAAACTCTCTCAGTATGTACTGCGGCATGTTGTATTCTGCCATCGGGTCGACCACAAAGTACTGATATCTGGCAGAGCGTTCTGCGGGCCAGTACTGATGACACTTCTCCTAAATACACACACATGCACAGAAAACTGGAACATTTCTTTACATTTTGCTTTGCATATCATCTGAATAAAATGTAACTGTGTGTCTTACACTGCTAACTTACTATCGTTTTGCATTTCAAACCTTCATTAAACTGCAATGGTGACATTCTTCAATTTTGTACGACTCTGTGAACTGACCTCTTGGCTCAATACCAACATGACATCATATCCTGGTCCGTTGCGATGTATGACAATAATTCACATGATCACAGACTAGTGTGAACGCCCCTTAAGCCAAATTATACATGTAACAGTTGAGCCTTTACTCGAAAGCTTAAAGTGTGTTTTATTGTCATTTTATTTATTTGGGGTTATATGCAGTTTGATTATTTTTTAGGGGTCAAGTACTGAAGGATTTGTGGCACCTATTGTATTCATTATTATTATTATTATTATTCTTCCTCCCCAATGAGAGTCTCTGAACTGTACGTTGGCACACTGATAGTGGTGGTCATGAATAGTCTCCATAGCAAATTTGGGACCACTAGGACAAACTCGATAGTGCCAGCACCATGTCAAAAATGAACTTTTCGTTTGTGCGTATCTTTTGAACCATTATTCCTAAAGACACCATTCTTTTTTTGTCCTGATGATTCTCCTTACATTAAAACTCCGCCCATTTCAGTGGCCGCCATCTTGGATTATTGATGTTTCCAGTTGAAAAGTTTCACGTCCTTCGAACTGTGTCTGATTTGTCCAAACAATGTCTTGCGATATTCTCCAGACCAAGCCGCACAGAAATGGTGATACAGAATTTAGATTTTCGCTTTTGTTTAAAAGTTCGGCATTGCAAAGTTAAGAAGGTCAATGTGAAAATGGATTTGAGGCTGTATCTCGGCAACCCTTTTACCAATCCAAACAAAACTTAGTATGCTTCATGAGGACAATAGTCTGAGGGTATATGCAGAGTTTCGCAACAGCGCCACCTATGGGTCAAGAATTGTGAAAAATTGCTTTTTTTTGCCAGTAACTTTTGAACCGTATACGTACATGTCCAATATATTTTAGACATGTCCAAAAATGATGAGCTATTTTGATATCATAAACAGTCATATGTCTTTTGAGCCCTTTGTTGAATTCAAATAAAAATATGTATTTCCACATAATTTCCCGAAAGTACCTGAAGTTCAAAAGAAAATCAAATATTTTCATGGTTATCATACTACATGGTATGATAGCTTAGCTAACCGGCTAATGGTTAGCATGCTAACTGTAGGGTATGCTTTCTTTTAAGGGTATTTAATCACAGTGCTATCCATACGCAACATACGTTTAGCATGTTTATTGGTAAGGACGGTTTCGTGTCTTATCATGTCTCTTTGGCAGTGTTGAGATGTGTCAGTGGTTAAAGCACTGGATTATGGTTCAAACGTTTGCATTTTGCCCTCATCTGCCATTGGTCAAACAAACATATAGTCCCGCCCCCAACTCACACTATTGATTGAGCTAATGAAATCAAACTACCAATAATTAAAGTTGACTCTGAACATTAAACTGGGACACATTGATCCATAAAGTTTTTTGACATCCCAAAAAAGAATTATATTTCCAATGTTTTTGTCCTAGTTTTAGTATATGATGAAAACTGTTACACAGGCGGATGTCATTTAATGTGTCACTAACAGTGTAATGAATCTTTCCTGAAGGCGAGGAACGTGTCACGCTCTATTTCCTCTAATTATCTCCCGCTGTGACACCACCTGACACTCACCCGCCCCATTTCACGCAGCTTGGTCAACATGACGACGATGGTGGAGTTGTGTTCCCAAAGCATCCGCCAGAAGTCTTCCGTGGTCTCGGCTAACGGCCCTTGTGTCGCTATATATGCCCTCTGCTGCCTGAACACAAACACAGCGACATAACAAAATGTGACATACAAGTGTATCGAGATCAGCCAAAACATTTACACACTCGTCAAGTCAATCTTTATTATGCCTTTACATTCAAACGTTTGACTGGTGCGTATAAGAACAATTAGCATGTGTGCACAGTATCACACCTGTATCCATCTATGAAGCTGGCGTTGATGTAGTCCGAGCCCTCCAGGCCTCTGATTGGCTGCAGACACACGCGGGTGGTCTCGTACGGCATGATGTTCACCAGACGGTTCTTGAACTTGTTGCAGGGCAGATTAGCGCTCACAAACCGTGAAGTGTGCGCTTTAGTGTTGGCCAGACGCTGAGAGACACAAATCCGTTGAGTTTAAGCAGATGTTCATCATGTCAGAACTGAATGGACTTGAATTGAAAAGCACGATGAATTCATACCTTGAACTCCAGCTCCATTCCGGTAACATGTTCTTCCGCCTCCACCTGCGAGAGTTTCTGGATGTACGAATGGAGACTGCGCGCCGCGACCTCGGTGTTCCCGCACGCCACGGCCTCCAGCAGCGCCTCGTGAATGAAGCTGTACTGATCTTCTGTCTGGACCATATAGTTCCTCTGAGAACGCATCAGAGTCACGTGACCGTACACGTCCACCGTGTGCTCGTGACGGATGCGCTCCAGCATGGCGTCGATGACGATAAAGCAGCCGGTGCGTCCCACACCCGCACTGAGAGACAGACAGACAGACAGACAGACAGACAGACAGAAGGGACTATTAAACTGATGTGTCTCTGGTCTGTTTTGATGCAGATAATAAAATGCAACTAACGTATACTCATGAACAGTTACGATAGCAAAATAAATATAGATTAGAAAATGCTTCATATATCTTTAGCTGTTAATGTCAAAGGTCGTGCGTCCAATCAAACTTGAATAAATGCATCTGTCACTTTGTAGAAGCTCGTTAAATTAGACAGGTGTCAAGATGGACGGGTTGTGTGACATGAACTCATCCTCAAAATACATCAATAAAACGACACAAGGTCAAAGAACACATTGAAATTCAAGAGACGTTCAGAATAAAATGATTCACTATATAGAGAAGTGTCTGTCATGTTAATTAATTAGCATAATGTTGGGCCTGTGCAGTTTTATATATATTTACACCACAGTTAGTTCCGGTCCTGGAATCTGATTGGATGAGAGACGTTCTGACATCATCACTGTGTGTGTGTGTGTGTGTGTATAAGTGTAAGCGCATATCTGTTAGGAGTTCCTGTCTTTATTTTTGACATTACATGTTATCCAGCAGGTGGTGGCAAAAGATCATTTTGTGTGTAATATGAGTCAGTTGGTGATGTGAAGTGAATGTAAAGTCATTGTTTACATAGAACTGCGCTCTGTGAGTTTCCACATTGGATACATGCTGTTTAAAATGGCGGTGGACATCACTGTCTCTATAGTGAATGATATTTGTGCACCGGCTACTGCGAAATAGAGAGAAATACCCCGCATGGACGTCTATATTCCACTGAGAATACTGACAGCATCTCTGATTGGGTGTGGCAACTGGTGATCGCACACACTCCTCTCTCTCACACACACACACACACACACACACACACACACACACACACACACACACACACACACACCTCTCTCACTCTCTCTCTCTCTCTCACACACACACACACTCCTCTCTCACTCTCTCTCTCTCTCACACACACACACACACACACACACACACACCTCTCTCACTCTCTCTCTCTCACACACACACACTCACACACACACACACACACACACAGACACACACTCCCCTCTCACTCTCTCTCACACACACACACACACACACACACACACTCCTCTCTCACTCTCTCTCTCTATCACACACACACACACACACACACTCACACACACTCCTCTCTCAATCTCTCTCTCTCTCACACACACACACACACACACACACACACACTCCTCTCTCAATCTCTCTCTCTCTCACACACACACACACACACACACACACACACTCCCCTCTCACTCTCTCTCACACACACACACACACACACACACACACACACACACACACACACACACACACACACACACACACTCCTCTCTCACTCTCTCTCACACACACACGCACACACACACACACTCCTCTCTTAATCTCTCTCTCTCTCACACACACACACACACACACACACACACACACACACACAGACACACACTCCTCTCTTAATCTCTCTCTCTCTCACACACACACACACTCCTCTCTCACTCTCTCTCACACACACACACACACACACACACACACACAGACACACACTCCTCTCTTAATCTCTCTCTCTCACACACACACACACACACACACACACACACTCCTCTCTCACTCTCTCTCTCTCTCACTCACACACACACACACACACACACACACACACACACACACACACACACACACACACAGACACACACACAGACACACACACACAGACACACACACACACACACACTCACACACACACACACACACACACACACACACACACACACAGACACACACACTACACACACACACACACACACACACACACACACACACACACACACACACACACACACACACACACACACAGACACACACACAGACACACACACAGACACACACACACACACACACACACACACACACAGACACACACACAGACACACACACACACACACACACACACACACACACACACACACACACAGACACACACACACACACAGACACACACACACACACACACAGACACACACACAGACACACACACACACACACACACACACACACAGACACACACACACACACACAGACACACACACAGACACACACACAGACACACACACACACACACACAGACACAGACACACACACACACACACACACACACACACACACAGACACACACACAGACACACACACAGACACACACTCTTAACTCTTATCTACACACACACACACTTTCACTTTCACACACACACACACACACACACACACACACACAGACACACACACACTATCTCTACATCTCACACACACACACACACACACACTCTCTCACTCTCTCACTCTCACTACACACACACTCACAGACACACACACACACACACACACACACACACACAGACACACACCTCTCTAAATCTCTCTCTCTCACACACACACACACACACACACACACACACACACACTCTCTCACTCTCTCTCTCTCACACACACACACACTCACAGACACACACACACACAGACACACACACACACACACACAGACACAGACACACACACAGACACACACACAGACACACACACACACACACACTAATGCTAAAAAAAAATGCTAAACTTTGACAAATAATAGTTTGATGAAATAAATGATTTTGATGGTCCAAATTCAGGGAGGAGTCATTTTCCAGTAGTGTAGGAGTGTTAAATCTCATGAACGGGCTGAAGTGGGGCGGTTCTGACCTGCAGTGGACGACGACGGGTCCGGCGTCTGGCGGGTTGCACGCTTTCACTCTACGCAGGAAGGCGAGGAATGGCGTGGGATATTCGGGAACGCCGTGATCCGGCCACGCTGTGAACTGGAACTGTCGCACCTCTCGTCTCTCATTGGAGCCGCTCTGATGGGAAATGACATCACAAGCAGAATATAATGACAACTGTAGGATTACAGACACTGACCTGCCATTACTAACGCCACAGACGGATCTACAGGAATGAAATCGGCGCACCGTGTGCAGCGAGAAGGTCCGAACACAGAACGTGGCGAGTTCCATCGTGTCCAGCAGAGACACCTGAACCGTCCCGTATGTGTCTGTACCACGACTGGGCCAGTACTGATCACACTTGATCTACGGAACAGA
>NC_068284.1:49407044-49419544 GCF_025860055.1 Xyrauchen texanus
TATTCACAAGCATCTGCTGACGTGGACCACGCCTCACAGAGAAGAGATCTCAGAAGACCTACGATCAATAATAATTGTAGATTTGTATAAATAAAGTGTTTCCTTACAAAGACACACATAACACATATCTGAAACTGTCTAAACATGAGAAACTTCTGGAAGTAACTCATACTTAAGTACTTTCATTAAATGCATTTATCAGGAGATTTATTATGTTTTATACATGTTGAAATAAAAGTAAAAAGTTTATACTTTTTTCAATATATTTGATTATCGTCAACTATTTTTAAAAATGTTTATATGACTAAAATGACATGCCATTTAGAACATTTATGAATATGACAAAATTAAATATTGACCAAATCTAAAGGACATTTTCATCAAAAGACAAAAATCATGACTAAAATAATGAACTGGTTGCAGTCGTGTTTATTAAAGCAGCAGTAAGTGATTCTCTCATGGACTGCACACAATCTTCATACTCCCTGATAGATTGGACTGAAATAAGTGTTGTGAGATATCTCACCGGTGTCTGTGACAGATCTAAACTCTGTAAACAACAAATAAACATGTGGTCTCTGACGCTCTCTGCCTGTCAATCATTTTGCTCGTTCTCATAGTGAATTATTGAGGCTTAATGCATCTTTATGCCATGTTTTTCATCACAGTGGCCAGTTGAGGGCGCTGTTTTATGGCTGTTGTTATTAACAACCATTTCTGCTCGTGTCGCTCTCAATAAAGCTCATGTGGTGGCTTTGGAGGGCGGGGTCTTGGAAAAAGGGGTGTGGTTTTGGAAAGAGGGGGTGTGGCTAATCCAGCGGCTCATCTTGTGGTGGTAGAACGGCTGATATAGTTTATGGTGTTCATTTTTTTATTTATGTATTATTTTAATTGTTGCATTGTTTTGAGAAGATGTTGAGTTTCTTGAGGAAACTATATAATAATAATAATAATAATAATCATATTGGTCAACAACACATCAGATTGAAATATGGTATAATGTGAAATTCACCATCAATCATGTTGAGTGTTTGTTTGTGTTTTACTTTGACTATAGTCACTTCTCCACCATCAGGTCCAACAGGTCTCGGCACAGTTTCTTTATCCACAGTGGTGCGGATAAATCATAATGTACGTAACAGATCCGTCTGTGGGGACGGCGTGAGAGGTAACATTGGAGCGAGTGCTTTAGGTCCCTGGTTTTACTCTAATACACAGAAAAGACATGTCCAATGTCTCAGAGACAGAATAACAAACGTTCCCAGACTAGCTAAAAAGTATTTTTATTGACAAAATATTATATAAATGATATAAAAATACACATAAAAATACATTTGGAGTTTTAATGAGCTTCCCTGATGAAAAAGGCATGTAAAAACTTAAACGTAGGCTTCAATACATGTTAACCATCATAATAAACCCTGAAGATACACTAAAAATACATTATTTATAACTAAATGCTACTGTAACGTCCTGTGCTCAGAACCGTTCGGCGCGATGGTGGAAAAGCGGCTTATGTTTGTTCCATATAAAGAGAAACTTATAAGAGGAAGTAGTTTTCATTTATAAAGTAAATAAAGTATAAAATATGGCCTCACCCTTAATAACCAGCCAAATATAGTGTCCTTACAGTGTACTCTTCAGGGGGTCCAACCGGACGCGTCTAGAGGACACCACGGGACGTTCTAGACAATTGTTTTTAATGAAGGCCGCCACTCGCCGTCCCAAATCATTATCAGTGCACATATTATTTACCGTAGCCTTGTTCATTCTTTAAAAAGGGGAATCTTGCTAACATTTGTGTGTACTGTCTGCCATGTGAACCGCATCGACGTGCCCTGTGTTTGACACCTGTGCCATGTCCTAACCGCCACGCTACACGGCATGACGCTTCTCGTCCGGTGTGCGACCGCCTTTACTCATGTTAGGCAGTCAGAATTAATATCTCTATATTTATTGAGTGAAAATCAGAAGACTTATCATCAGTGTTCATCAGGTGTTTGTAGATACGGTGTAATGCAGGACTCACAGTGAAGCGATAGGGGGCGCTGCTCTCTGGAAACTCCCACGTCAGCAACACACTCGTCTTAGTCGCCAAATTCACAGAGAAATTCCTCGGCACATCTGTCCAGAAACACACACACACACACACACACACACACACACACACACACACACACACACACACACACACACACACACACACACACACACACACACACCCTCCATAAATGACATTCAGATGATAAAGAAACACACATACTGAACTGTGATGACGTAAACATGTGATCGTAGAGTCCACCGTGTGCGCCGCGACCTGTGCAGGGAATTGTGGGTTACAAACGGCCACATATGTTGCCATGGCGATGTTCCGGAGAGAGCTGACCCAGTTTCATTAGCTGCAGATGAAGGTTAGTTTGAAGGAAGGAAAATATTAAAACGAGGTGAGACAGTGAGATCAAAGACATCAAATAACACACACACACACACACACACACACACACAGTTTTTGTTATTGTGCCACATCACAAACTGGACCAGGAAGTGTTGGGAATTGTGTTGCGCAGTGAAGGTTACATCTAAAGTCTTACCGTGAACTGCAGAGTCCTTCCTGTGAGATTGATTGTGACTGACAGCTGAACACTTACCTTCAAACTCCGCCTCCAAACGACTCGAGGGACTGTTACCTGTGTGCCGCATTCACACGTCCACTGGTGTTGGGTTGGGTGGGGTTGGATGAGTGAGTGGTATTGGTGGAGATTTGGGGGATCGCTCATCCAGGTGTGAGGAAGTGATAGTCGTACCTGTGTCGAAGGCCGTCGTGCGGTACAACACCTGCGGACTACACGGCCCGGCCCCGGTGCTGATCCGAGCACACACTCTCACAGCGTACGCCCGGTCTGGGCTCAAGCCGTGAATGGTGTAGCTGAACACGTCGAACGGTAACATCAGCGTCCATGGTTCAATACCACCTGCTTCGCCGTACTCAAGCGTGTATCCCATTATAATAGTGTTTTGTAACGAGGGGTTCGGCGGTCGCCAGGTGAACTGCAGCGAGCAGCAGGTGGCGTTCACGTCATCCGATAGCTGCGGAAAACCATTAGGAGGGACCTCAGGCACGGTGAGATCCTCTTGACCCGCTTCACCGTAACCGGAGCGCCCTCTAGCGGCCAGGAGGAATGAGTAAACCGCTCCTGGACGCAGGTCGCTCACGCTGTATTCACGATCTTCAGGTTTGACCTCCGCAGAAAAGGACGGGGTGTCGTTTTTAAGGCCATACGTCAGGTGAAAGCCCAGGATCTGTAGCAGCGGGTTTGATGATTGTTGAGGCGTCCAGGACACCGTAGCGGACGTGTCGTTAACCAGCCGGACTGACAGAGACGGACGAGCGGGTACTAGAGGATAGAAAGAGAGAGACGATCAATACTGATCACACACTGTTGAGTTAATCGACTATATATGATGTAACCAGATGACAAGATTACATTTATAATGCATTTATAATACATGTCATCACATTTATAGCTATTTTAGATTTAAGGATTACATAATTACATATAGAGTGATTGTATTTTACTCTTTAAGAGCTTTCCAACGACATATGACACATGAATATTTGATGAGTTTGATGTTTTTACGGATTACAATAATATGTGCAGAGTGAAATTATTAATAAATAATTAAAACTGATTCTGATTTATCTGTATATTTCAAAGCACTTGTTCAGTTTTGCTCATAATGTCACATGTATTATTAAGTAGAGCTTCTAAACTTTCAAACGACACATATGTTGATCAAGACTGCAGTTATTAATATTCTGAACAATAATTTGGGCCCATCCTAACTTAAAGGGTTAACTATAGAAATGTCTGTGACTTCTAAGCATTTGTTTACATCCATGAATTTTCCAGACCTGGGAAAAACTATTTTATAATTCCCAACATTTGTAGAATCTTTAAAAATGTTAATCATGTAATGTGTAATTAGCACATGTTGATTACATCATTAAAGGGTCACATGAGCCCCTAGTTGAGCCCAAATATTTCACACCTCAGACTGACAATCGACTCTCTGAATGGCTGGAGAACACGTGAGAGGGAAAACATGACGGGGTCAAGAGCTTTCTGGCCATTATAATAACAGTTATATACTGTGAATATGAATGTACAGCAGCCATAGAGACACGTGTCAGGCACTATATACACCTGAGTGTTTCTGATTGGCTAATAAAGCACAGGCCACTCCTCTAAGTCTTTTCTGTGATATACAGAGCCTAGCGTTAAAGTGATATTTCATTGAATTATTTCACTGTCTGTCAGATAGTCGTGACATTTCCTGTGTGCTTTTTAAAAACTCATTCCAGAAGCTCCAGAAGTATTTCTAAGCTCAAAGTGTGAATGTCACATATAAAGACAGTAATATCAGAAAGTGACTGGTACACACATGCTACAGGCGTCTGCACCAGCTGAGCAACGCTTCGTGATCCGTCACCTTTAATAGTGTACGCCGTGACACTGATGGAGTACAACGTCTCAGGCTGAAGATCTTCAACAATCATCTCCTACACACACACACACACACACACACACACACATTTGTTAATTCATACATTTGTTCATTCATTCACTGTAGCTGTGTTTTTTCTTTAAAGAGACAGTTCACCCAAAAATGAAACTTCTCTCATCATTTACTCACCCTCATGCTGTCCCAGATGTGTGACTTTCTTTCTTCTGCAGAACACAAATGAAGATTTTTAGAGGAATATTTCAGCTCTGTTGGTCCATACAATGCAAGTGAATGGTGATCAGAACTTTGAAGCTCCAGAAAGCACATAAAGGCAGCATAAAAGTACTCCATAAGACTCCAGTGGTTTAATCCACGTCTTCTGAAGTGATATGATAGCTATTGGTGAGAAACTAATATTTAAGTCCTTTTTTTAACTATAAATCTACACTTTCACTTTCACATTCTTCTTGTGTTTTTGGTCATTCACATTCTTCAAGCATATCGCCACCTACTGGGTAGAAAGGAGAATTTATAGTAAATAAGGACTTAAATATTGATCTGTTTCTCCCCCACATCTATCATATCTCTTCTGAACACATGGATTAAACCACTGGAGTCTTATGGATTACTTTTATGCTGCATTTATGTGCTTTTTGGAGCTTAAAAGTTCTGGTCACCATTCACTTGCATTATATAAACCTACAGAACTGAAATATTCTTCTAAAAATCTTCATTTGTGTTCTGCAGAAGAAAGAAAGTCACACATCTGGTAAATGATGAGAGAATGTTGTTTTTTTGGGTGAACTGTCTCTTTAATAAGCATCTCTCGGTTTGGTGCAGTGAAGCGCTTCTGATTCACTGACTCTCTATAATCGGAGCGCACGCTGGATCTCGATTCTGTCTCGACTGTAAATATAAAGCTCAACTTCAGCACATACTCACATATTCTGCTGTCTCATCCAGTTCTCTCTGACAGCAGACGTGAGGAGAGTCGAGAACAGGTGGAGCGACGGAAGAGAGGAGGGAGAGATATTGTTTGTGAAAGGACAGTATGGACGAACAGTGAAGAGTTTAAAAGACATACATAGACAGAATCATTCAGTATTTGTTCATTCACATCAGATGTCTTTGTGTTAGTGTTCAGAACAGAAAACAAGCTTACTATTAAGTGAATACTGCACAGTGCATACTGTATACTGTATACTATTTCTGTAGCTTGTGCAGCAGTATGCAGCAATATACATTTCAAACAGTAGTACAAGTATTCAGCGGGGTCGTGACCTCACCTGCGCGTCGTCCAGCATGACGTCTTTGATTTGCGGCTGACCTCGTGACTCTCTGTTCTCCATGCGAGCATAGTGCACCTGATATCCTCGAATCTGCCCGTTCCGTTGCCTTGGCAACACAGAGCGCCACGACACTTTGATGGAGGTGCCATTGAGTGGTTGAACCTGCACCTGTCTGGGCGGAGCTCCTGGAACTACACAATATCATCCACACAAACTCACTTTAACAATCCACACTGCATATTCATCTCCAGTTCCTGTACTGAGTCTAGTCACATCAAACACTAAGACTAACGGTTCTGTGCAGAACCCACAAAGGTTTTACACTCGGCTGTCACAGAAGAACCTTCTTAAACACCTCATGATCATGATTGGCTACTTGCTATAGAGTGCCGAAGTTATGACGTCACTTTGTAGGCCAAAACGCGGAAGTGAGTTAGCATTTTAGCACTTCCGGTTCCCTCGCCCTAAAGTCTATGGGTTTTTTGAATTGGTTTTTGCTAAATCGCCTGAAAAAAGGTCTGTGGTTAACAAAGCCTCTTAATATTTTCATGTTTTGATCTATGAAATAAAACACACCAGTTATAACCTGCTTGTGGTTTTTTAAACTTTATTGTGTCTTAAAAACGGTGATTGCTAACAAGTTGCTAAAAGGGACTACATCCTTTGGCGGGGACTTTAGACGTCATCATGACAAGCAAGTAAACCAGCATCTAATCTGCACTGTTCTACATGTCCACATTTATAGTGGTTCTCTCCTCGATCTATGGTTTTTCTATCGTCTAAGAAAAAGGACATAAGATTGGAAATTGATACGGCCATAGCTAACGTTAGTGCTTATGAGATGGTAAAATCGCGGGTTTTTTTCTGGCGAATTAGCAAATGGTATGCAAACATACAATCAAACATAATACTGTGAAAGATAATCTTTAAAGTTTATTTGGGGCACAATGATCAGGCATAATAATCTTAATCACAAAGAAAATAATATTAAGGTTTATATAAACTAACAAAATAATAAACGAATAAATAAAACATTAACAAAATGATTTAAAAAAAATCTCAGAGAGGCACGCATAAACAAAATTAGTTTCTAACATTTTTGGAAAAAACGAATGGGCAATATTTCTCATGAAAAAGTGGATAAGTGTTCATACACAGCGCAGATCATAATGAGCGAGCGTGTTTTTTAAATAAAGTTTGAGGAAGCTTGATGATGATGTTGATCCGCGACCATGGTGTGCTGTAGTCCGTTTATAGCCTTCCGTTAGCATTTTATATCTGACGGCTTTATTTAGGCTTCAAAATGTATAAATTTTGGATTAACTTGTAAATATTATCTTGATAGACAAAACGTGTAAGGGTCACAACTCTTTGCTGAACACAGATCTTATTTTTTTGCGATTTTCCAAAAGTCTATGGGGAAAATGCATAGCTTTTCGATCGAGGGAACCCATGCGCTGCTAACTTCAGAATTGTCCTACAAAGTGACGTCATAACTTCGGCACTCTATTAGGGAGAGGAGCATTCTCAATCTAAAGAGCATCATGAGTTCAGGATGAGTCATCACATTTCTAATCTGTTTATCTGGGAATACAAGTTAATGAAGAAACTATAGATCATATAAAACTAAAGATAATTTATCATATAGATAAAACTATAGATAATTTATCATATGGATAAAACTATAGATCATTTATCATATGGATAAAACTATAGATAATTTATAATAAAACTATAGATCATTTATCATAAAACTATAGATCATTTATAATAAAACTATAGATCATTTATCATATAGATAAAACTATAGATAATTTATCATATAGATAAAACTATAGATAATTTATAATAAAACTATAGATCATTTATCATATAGATAAAACTATAGATCATTTATCATATAGATAAAACTATAGATAATTTATAATAAAACTATAGATCATTTATCAGATAGATAAAACTATAGATAATTTATCATAAAACTATAGATAATTTATCATATAGATAAAACTATAGATCATTTATCATAAAACTTTAGATCTTTTATCATATGGCTAAAACTATAGATAATTTATCATATAGATAAAACTATAGATCATTTATCATAAAACTATAGATCATTTATCATATAGATAAAACTTTAGATCTTTTATCATATAGATAAAACTATAGATCATTTATCATATAGATAAAACTAAAATAATTTATCATATGGACAAAACTATAGATCATTTATCATATATATAAAACTATAGATCATTTATCATATGGAAAAAACTATAGATCATTTATCATATATATAAAACTATAGATCATTTATCATATAGATAAAACTATAGATCATTTATCATAAAACTATAGATAATTTATCATATAGATAAAACTATAGATCATTTATCATAAAACTATAGATAATTTATCATATAGATAAAACTATAGATCAGTTATCATATAGATAAAACTACAGATCATTTATCATAAAACTATAGATCATTTATCATATGGACAAAACTATAGATCATTTATCATATATATAAAATTATAGATCATTTATCATATAGATAAAACTATAGATCATTTATCATAAAACTATAGATAATTTATCATATAGATAAAACTATAGATCATTTATCATAAAACTATAGATAATTTATCATATAGATAAAACTATAGATCATTTATCATATATATAAAACTATAGATCATTTATCATATAGATAAAACTATAGATCATTTATCATATAGATAAAACTATAGATCATTTATCATATATATAAAACTATAGATCATTTATCATATATATAAAACTATAGATCATTTATCATAAAACTATAGATAATTTATCATATAGATAAAACTATAGATCATTTATCATAAAACTATAGATAATTTATCATATAGATAAAACTTTAGATCTTTTATCATATAGATAAAACTATAGATCATTTATCATATAAATAAAACTAAAATAATTTATAATATACATAAATCTATAGATCATTTATCATAAAACTATAGATCATTTATCATATAGATAAAACTATAGATCATTTATCATAAAACTATAGATAATTTATCATATAGATAAAACTTTAGATCTTTTATCATATAGATAAAACTATAGATCATTTATCATAAAACTATAGATTGTTTATCATATAGATAAAACTAAAATAATTTATCATATAGATAAAACTATAGATCATTTATCATATAGATAAAACTATAGATCTTTTAACATGGATAAAACTAAACTAATTTATCATATAGATAAAACTATAGATCATTTATCATATAGATAAAACTTTAGATCATTTATCATAAAACTATAGATCATTTATCATATAGATAAAACTATAGATATTTTAACATGGATAAAACTACAATAATCTATCATATAGATAAAACTATAGATCATTTATCATATGGATAAAACTTTAGATCATTTATCATAAAACTATAGATTGTTTATCATATAGATAAAACTAAAATAATTTATCATATAGATAAAACTATAGATCATTTATCATAAAACTATAGATCATTTATCATATAGATAAAACTATAGATCTTTTAACTTGGATAAAACTAAAATAATTTATCATATAGATAAAACTATAGATCATTTATCATATAGATAAAACTTTAGATCATGTATCATAAAACTATAGATCATTTATCATATAGATAAAAATTTAGATCATTTATCATATAAATAAAACTAAAATAATTTATCATATAGATAAAACTATAGATAATTTATCATATAGATAAAACTTTAGATCATTTATCATAAAACTACAGATCATTTATCATATAGATAAAACTATAGATCTTTTAACATGGATAAAACTAAAATAATTTATCATATAGATAAAACTATAGATCATTTATCATATAGATAAAACTTTAGATCATTTATCATAAAACTATAGATCATTTATCATATAGATAAAACTTTAGATCATTTATCATATAAATAAAACTAAAATAATTTATCATATAGATAAAACTATAGATCATTTATCATATAGATAAAACTATAGATCTTTTAACATGGATAAAACTAAACAAATTTATCATATAGATAAAACTATAGATCATTTATCATATAGATAAAACTTTAGATCATTTATCATAAAACTATAGATCATTTATCATATAGATAAAACTATAGATATTTTAACATGGATAAAACTACAATAATTTATCATATAGATAAAACTATAGATCATTTATCATATGGATAAAACTTTAGATCATTTATCATAAAACTATAGATTGTTTATCATATAGATAAAACTAAAATAATTTATCATATAGATAAAACTATAGATCATTTATCATAAAACTATAGATCATTTATCATATAGATAAAACTATAGATCTTTTAACTTGGATAAAACTAAAATAATTTATCATATAGATAAAACTATAGATCATTTATCATATAGATAAAACTTTAGATCATGTATCATAAAACTATAGATCATTTATCATATAGATAAAAATTTAGATCATTTATCATATAAATAAAACTAAAATAATTTATCATATAGATAAAACTATAGATAATTTATCATATAGATAAAACTTTAGATCATTTATCATAAAACTATAGATCATTTATCATATAGATAAAACTATAGATCTTTTAACATGGATAAAACTAAAATAATTTATCATATAGATAAAACTATAGATCATTTATCATATAGATAAAACTTTAGATCATTTATCATAAAACTATAGATAATTTATCATATAGATAAAACTATAGATCATTTATCATAAAACTATAGATCATTTATCATATAGATAAAACTATAGATCTTTTAACTTGGATAAAACTAAAATAATTTATCATATAGATAAAACTATAGATCATTTATCATATAGATAAAACTTTAGATCATGTATCATAAAACTATAGATCATTTATCATATAGATAAAAATTTAGATCATTTATCATATAAATAAAACTAAAATAATTTATCATATAGATAAAACTATAGATAATTTATCATATAGATAAAACTTTAGATCATTTATCATAAAACTATAGATCATTTATCATATAGATAAAACTATAGATCTTTTAACATGGATAAAACTAAAATAATTTATCATATAGATAAAACTTTAGATCATTTATCATAAAACTATAGATCATTTATCATATAGATAAAACTTTAGATCATTTATCATATAAATAAAACTAAAATAATTTATCATATTGATAAAACTATAGATAATTTATCATATGGATAAAACTATAGATCATTTATCATAAAATTATAGATAATTTATCATATATATAAAACTATAGATCATTTATCATAAAATTATAGATAATTTATCATATAGATAAAACTTTAGATCATTTATCATATAAATAAAACTAAAATTATTTATCATATAGATAAAACTATAGATCATTTATCATAAAACTATAGATCATTTATCATATAGATAAAACTAAAATAATTTATCATACAGATAAAACTATAGATAATTTATCATATGGATAAAACTATAGATCATTTATCATAAAATTATAGATAATTTATCATATATATAAAACTATAGATCATTTATCATAAAATTATAGATAATTTATCATATAGATAAAACTTTAGATCATTTATCATATAAATAAAACTAAAATTATTTATCATATAGATAAAACTATAGATCATTTATCATAAAACTATAGATCATTTATCATAAAACTATAGATCATTTATCATATAGATAAAACTAAAATAATTTATCATATAGATAAAACTATAGATCATTTTGCCAACTTTTACAAGTACACTAACATATAGATGACATCAAAGCTAATATATATGAACTACAAGACACTAAACTAGAATTTTAGGATTGCAGAATGTTTAATGCTCTAGTTCTTTGGAAAAGAATCTGTGTTCTGTGTTTAAAGGAATATTCCATGTTCAATAAAAATTAAATGTGCTGTAAGCGATTTTAGCCATTCTAGAATTTGCCCAAGCTGTGATGTTGAATTAGCCACACCCCCCATTTCCAAAACCCCGCCCTCCAAAGATACCACATGAGCTTTATTGAGAGCGACACGAGCAGAAACGGTTGTTAATAACAACAGCGGTAAAACAGCGCCCTCAACTGGCCACTGTGATGAAAAACATGGCATAAAGATGCATTAAGCCTCAATAATTCACTATGAGAACGAGCAAAATGATTGACAGGCAGAGAGCGTCAGAGACCACATGTTTATTTGTTGTTTACAGAGTTTAGATCTGTCACAGACACCGGTGAGATATCTCACAACACTTATTTCAGTCCAATCTATCAGGGAGTATGAAGATTGTGTTCAGTCCATGAGAGAATCACTTATAGCAACATAAATCGACAGTATTTGTGGCAAAATGTTGATTATCACAAACATTCATTTCAACTCGTCCCTCCTTTTCTTTAAAAAAGCACAAATGGCCAAATTACCAAAAGCAAAACTTGCAAATCAACGGTTTTACACAACTTCTGTAATATTTGAGTTACAAAGTTGATTAAATCGCCGTTTATACAGTCGTCATGGCAACAGAGTTGTAAATTGTCTCTATCTTCACACAGATGCTGTTAATAAGTGATTTAATGGCAGTAAAATCATGTTAACACACATATTGTTTATGTCTTGTGTCGATACTTTGAAACAGATTAAACCCCAT
>NC_068284.1:49424544-49437044 GCF_025860055.1 Xyrauchen texanus
TTTATTTTATGGTAAATTATCTATTATAGTATAACTCTATTGTACACGTCCCAGCATGCATCACGAGCGTGCCGATGGAACGACACAGAGCAGCTTGTGTGTATTAAAGATGTAAAACAAGTCAATGGGGAATGAGACTCTGTCAAACTCATGTTGAATGATGTTGAGATTCACTCATAATAGATTGAGGGTCTGTTGCCGTCCGCTGATCTGACCAACGTGAATAAAGAGCAAGAGACTGTCCACACTTACCGTTACCTGTCCTGGACACACCAGCTTTACATGATGATCTAAGAGCTTGAGCTGATGACTGTGTGTTCAATATACAAGCGCCGTTCAGAAACATTTGGGACAGTATTAAAAATACTAATAAATACAAAAATGAGTGATTTGTCAATTATATTCACCCTTTGCTATACTGAAAGCTCTACAAATACACATTATATGATGTTTAACCTGTTTTTTTATGTACAGTAATTTTAAATCAGATGAATGAAACGCTCCAAACAGTTGAGACGGGGCAATTTAAGACTAATAATAATTTGACGAGTTCAAATAACGAGGCGATGTGAAACAGGCGATCGTGTTTCTAGAGAAAACATCATTCCAGACTCGTCAATTTACCAACAGATGCTTCAGTAAATAATCCTGCACTTTCAGAACAATGTTCCCCAAAGAGAAATGGGAAGGATTTTGGGCATTTCACCCCTACAGTGGAATACAGTTAAAAGATTCAAGGAATCTGGTCTAATCTCGGTGCATAAAGGGAAAGATGAAAACCACTTCTGAATGCTCGTGAACTCTGACCCCTCAGACTGTCTTAAAAACATCATTCATCTGTGATGATATCATGAACATGGGTTTGGGATTACTTTAGTAAACCTTTGTTACTCAACACCACTCGCCGCTGCATCCACAGATGCATGTTCAGACTTTACTATGTAAAGGAGAAGCCGTACATCAACACTGTCCAGAAGCACTGCCGACTTCTCTGGACTCTCATCTGAGATGGAAAGTAGAACAGAGGAACGGTGTGTTTTGGTCTGAAGAGTCACATTTTAAATTGTTTTTGAAAAACACAGCCATTGTGTTATCCGGGCCAAAGAGGAAATGCACCATCCAAGCTTTTTGGAGCAGCATATACTGCCATCCAGCACCGTCTTTTCAGCAGTACAACTTTAAACCCCATACTGGCCGAACTGTGGCGCATTATGAAGCGCACAATATGAAACCCCTTACAATGGTGCTGTTGAAGACCTCCATAATGGATAAATGGGGGAAAATTCCACTTTTTCAAAGGTCGTCAGTGCCCAATATATCAAAGAGTGAATATAATTTACAAATCACTTATTTTTGATTTTATTAGCATTTTCCGTTCTGTCCCAACTTTTTTAGAATTGGGGTTGAACATGACACCTAAAAACACTTCAGTAAAATCATCATAAACACACATAATGTACAACACTGCTGGAAGAAAGAAAGGAAGAAAGAAGGAAGGAAAGAAAGAAACAATCACACAGAAGGAAGTTGATCACACTTCCTGTCCAGTCTGTCAATGGCTTTTTCTTTCTTTTATAATAAACATTTTAGAAATTTGAAACACAACATAAATGCATCTCAAAGTCCACATCACACACAGGTGAATGAATCAATGCATGAATGAATGAGTCAGTGAATTAATTAGTAAATTAATGAATTAATGCATGAATGAATGAGTGAGTGAATGAATAAAAGGATAAATTAGTAAATGAACGAGTATATAAATAAATGAGTGAGTGGATGAATGGATTAATGAGTACATGAATGAACGAGTAAATGAATGAATTAGTAAATGAGTGAATGAATGAATTAATTGAAGAATGAATGAGCAAATTAATGAGTGAATGAGAAAGTGAATGAATTAATGAAATAAAGGATGAATGAGCACATAAATGAGCAAATGAGTAAATTAATACATAAATGAATGAGCAAATGAATGAATGAATGTGTAAATTAATGAATGAGTAAATTAATAAATAAATGAATGAGCAAATGAATGAATGAATGTGTAAATTAATGAATGAGTAAATGAACCAATGAATGAGTGAATGGATGAATGGGCAAATGAGTGGATGAATGCACGAGTAAATGAATGGATGAATGAGTAAATAAATGAGTAAATTAATTGAAGAATGAATGAGCAAATTAATGAGTGAATGAAAAAATTAATGAATAAAGGATGAATGAGCACATAAATGAGCAAATTAATGAATTAATAAATAAAAGGATAAATGAGTAAATTAATGAGCGAATTAATGGATGAATGTGTACATGAGAAAATGAATGAATGAATTAGTAAATTATGAGTAAATTAATGAATGAATGAGTGAATGGATGAATGAGTAAAGGAATAGATCAATGAGTAAATGATTGAATGAGTAAATGAATGAGAAAATGAATTAATTATTGAATAAATAAATGAATGCATGAATGAGCAAATAAATGGATGAATGTGTAAATGAGTACATGAATGAGTAAATGAATGTATGAGCAAATAAATGGATGAATGTGTAAATGAGTACATGAATGAGTAAATGAATGTATGAGCAAATGAATGGATGAATGTGTAAATGAGTACATGAATGAGTAAATGAATGTATGAGCAAATGAATGGATGAATGTGTGAATGGATGAATGAATAACAGACACATGAGTTCATAGTGAGGTACAGACATCATATTAAACACAACAGTCCTCTGAACCAATCAGATTCATGTCATCCACACCTCCAGTCTGATTCACCCTCACAACAACAGAAAAATACACTCAAAGAACCGTTTGAAAGGTAGTTAACACGAATCATTAGAAGGAGATACAGAATGAAGGACATACTGGCTTGTGCGGTGCGCTGGGCGATCTCATGGCTGAACGCGCCGATGCCTTTGTTGGAAACGGCGGCCAGAGAGAAGCTGTATTCAGTGTTGGCACGGAGACGCTCCACCACGTACGACGACCTCGGCTCGAAATTCCTCTTCTCCTGTTAGATTGACAGATGAAAGACTCATCAGCAAAACTCTAAAATCAACATCTGAACTTGATTATCAAGTAAATATTGTGTAAGTGTTGATTTACTGAATGTAAATTGTATTAAGGCCCCGATATACTCCCGGAGAAGTTCTTCTGCGTTCTTCCTTCAGGGGTAAAAAGAAGCTCTAAACAGTCGAGCGACGGTATTGTTCCCGAACATTCAGACACCGTTCACAACATGTTTAGAGGAGCACGAGGACGCTTCATGTAAAACCTAAACTAATGTGATATTAAAATGTGTATATCATGACTTTATGCCTCATTGTATGAGCAGAATTCACTCCGGATCTGTAAAAGAAGCTGTTTTAACCAATCGATGATGATTTAAAATAATATATATGCAGTAGAAATGTTTAATATGTCTTGCGAGCGACGAACTGCTGTTATAAACCACCAAAACGACTGCAAAAACACTCAATTACATCATACATGTTCGTTCTTTGATTTTGCATTAGTATATCTGGGCCTAAAGCCTCATCCTTTAAATGTGTGTTTCTTCAACTTCAGGCACTTTCTTGTCATAGCGGTTCATTATTATTAAAAGAAACAGATTTCAACTGTTCTCGTTTACATGAAGGTAATATATATATATATATACACAGATCAGCCACAACATTAAACCTAAAGCCTAAAGCAAAGTAGGGAGGAGTCAAGGAGGAGGCGGGGCCGTGATGACGCACATCCGGCCCCTAATCATGCTAATCAAGCCGACGAGAGGGATGAAGGCGGCCGGAGGCGGCAGTTTGAGAGCTACAGGCAGCTGCCCTGTATGTGTGTGTGTCTTTTGTCGTTATGGTTTAATTTATCATTAAATGCTTATTTATTGTCGCATGCGGCTCTCGCGAGACTTCAGGTAACCGAGAGGTTATCTTCTAGACACGACCGGGTTATTCTGATTGGTTGATCAAATTATTAAGAGTGAGTTTTTAATGTGACATTCATCATCTTTAATTCCATTGAGGTTCATGAGTTCATGTTCTCACCTGAATGCCGAGCTCTGGAGCTTTATAGATCAGTTCATAACTCTTCACTGGTTCTTTGGAGTACGCGGGTTCCCAGGTCAACTCAACACTCGTGTCCGTCACTTTACCCACCTGAAACTTCCCTGGCTGTCCGGGAACTGCAACAGAAGCACAACAGACACGTCACGTGATGACAGAACGCCATCACATGACATCATTCTAATTTCCTGTGACTCACCTCCAGGTCTCACTTTGACATGAACGGGATCAGAGAACGGTCCGTCTCCCACCGACGTGAACGCCAGCACGCGTACGGTGTACGTCTCAGACGGCACTAAACTGTGGATGGTGGTGATGACACTGTCCTGGACGTTGTGGATCTGCCAGTTGCTCATTGGCTGTGACGGATCCATGGTGTAATAAACTCGATATCCTTTGATCAGACCGTTGGGCTCCTCCGGCTCGTCCCAGCGCACCATCACGGCGTTCTGGGATATGATGCGTGCCTGGATGTTTCGCGGCGGGCTGGCGGGGGCCTGTTCGCCGGTGCGAGCTTCCACCTTGTTGCTGGGCGGACCCTGTCCGATGGTGTTGACGGCAGAAACGCGGATCTCGTACTCCGTGTTGGGATACAGACCGCCGATGCTGTAGCGTGTCGTGGTGATCGAGTCCACCGTCTCGTACTTGCTGTCCGGCGATTTGGCGCGATACTGGATGATGTAATAGGACACGGGGTCAGGGTTACCGGAGTCCCAGGTGATGGTGACACTGGTGGGGGTCGTCTCCGTGACGATGGGGGTACCGGGAGCTCTGGGTAAAGCTGAAGAACACAGAAGAACATGTTATTGTGTTCAGAGGTGACTCAGAACCAATCCCTAATCTTTAAAGATCGTTCTCTTCAGGTTCCATTTTATACAACCATAAACTGACATTCTCAGAACATTGCAGGGAGAACATTGCGTAGAGCGCGTGTGGAGGCTTCACGCTGTTCTCCGTGGCATCCATGCACAACTCACCACATGCCCCAACGAGAGCGAGAACCACATTATAGTGACCACGAGGAGGTTACCCCATGTGACTCTACCTTCCCTAGCAACCGGGCCAATTTGGTTGCTTAGGAGACCTGGCTGGAGTCACTCAGCACACGCCCTGGATTCAAACTCGCGACTCCAGGTGTGATAGTGGATTTGCATTTTCAACTTTATTACAAATATTTCACTTTGAACATATCTGAACAGCCAACAATGAAATTCCTGTGATCATATATTAATCCTCATGTTGTTCCAAACCTGCATGACTTCCTTTCATCGGTCACTATTCACTTTTGTTTCATACAATAAAACTGACTGAGACTAACACCTCCTTTAAATGTAAACACAATGCGCACTATCCCTTTAAGAAACACCCGCTTACATTTAACGATCACTTGTGCCACCGCTTCGATGATGCCCAGGCTGCTCATGGCCATGCAGGTGTAGTTAGCCGACTCACGGATGCTGTTCAGTTCGAGAACATTTCGCCCGACGGGCATCTCGTCCTCGGGCGTCAGATCCTCAGAATTGAGCATCCACTTCACGTAGGGCATGGGCGACCCGACCGCCACACAGGTGATGTTCACGCTGCCGCCCGGCATGATCTCGTGACTGGTGGGCATGATGGTGAAGCGAGGAGGAACACGCCGAACTACAGCAGAGACAGACAGAGGGAATAAAGAAAACACCGGTGACAATGACAGCAAATGAACGGTGGAATTGCAAACAGGAAGTGCTGTTAAATATATAAACTGACTAGCAGACGCTACAGAATAATAAAGCAGAGGAACTGGAGAGTTACAGATAAAGGTGTTCTTACACATTTCTCAAGAACATCCTTGTTAAGACCACAGAAATATTAAAGCATGATTGAGAAGAGCATCAAACACTGAGCAAAACAAGAGAAATACACTCGTGTGTTTTGAGCTTTATTTCAGAGCTCCTCCGGAGAGACGAGAGAAACTCCGATGAGATTTAGGAGTCACAGTTCTGATCAATAGCTGCAGATATTGATTATATTGATCCGCGCTAAGAGCGCCAGTCTTCAAACAGGAAATGGAAAGTGTGATTGAGAGCGTCACATGCCTGAACTCGCAGCAGCACCATCACACGCATGAACACATGAAGACATGAACATGTGAAGACGTGAACACGTGAACACATGAACACGTGAACACATGAAGACGTGAACACGTGAACACATGAATACGTGAACACGTGAAGACATGAACACATGAACATGTGAAAACATGAAGACCTGAACACGTGAAGACCTGAACACGTGAAGACCTGAACACATGAACACGTGAAGACATGAACACATGAAGACCTGAACACATGAACACGTGAACACATGAAGACCTGAACACATGAACACGTGAACACATGAAGACCTGAACACGTGAAGACCTGAACACGTGAAGACGTGAACACATGAAGACGTGAACACATGAAGACCTGAACACATGAAGACCTGAACACATGAAGACCTGAACACATGAACACGTGAACACATGAAGACCTGAACACATGAAGACGTGAACACGTGAAGACATGTACACGTGAAGACATGTACACGTGAACACGTGAAGACATGAACACATGAAGACATGAACACATGAACACGTGAAGACATGAACACATGAACACGTGAACACATGAAGACATGAACACGTGAAGACATGAACACATGAACACGTGAACACATGAACACGTGAAGACATGAACACATGAAGACATGAACACATGAAGACATGAACACATGAAGACGTGAACACATGAAGACATGAACACGTGAACACATGAAACGTGAACACATGAAGACCTGAACACGTGAAGACCTGAACACATGAACACGTGAACACATGAACACGTGAAGACCTGAACACATGAAGACATGAACATGTGAAGATGTGAATACATGAAGACATGAACACATGAAGATGTGAATACATGAAGACATGAACACGTGAACACATGAAGACATGAACAGATGAAGACATGAACACGTGAAGACGAACACATGAAGACATGAAGACATGAACACGTGAACACATGAACACGTGAACACATCAAGACATGAACACATGAACACATGAACACACTTCTCGTGTTTGTAGTTCAGCGCGACTCTAATCTTCACGTTGACAGCGTTCGGCGGCAGATATCTCACACGCGTGTCACAGATCTGGCAGGTAATAATAGACAGACTTTGACATTTCACAATAACCAGAGCAACATTTCAGATTCTAGAGCAAATTATCTATATTACTATACAAATTCTAAAAGAATCTACTCCGTGAATGTGTTTCTGTGCATGTCTTCTTATCCTTTAACACATCTGATGTGTGTATATTATATTTCTGTGCATTTCCAACATTTTATATGAATCTCCGTGTTTCCATCCAGCATTGTTTATGCCATACATAAGAATCAGTGGATGAGATGCCAGCTTATGCCACCAAGCGACTACAGCAAACACATGACAGACGTGAAACATGTCTGCACTTACTAGTGAACGTGTTGAATTATTGCTCGTGTCTGAACAAATGCACAACAAATGTAATAAAGTGCTTTACTGGAATCTGGGAATTGTTCATGAAATCTTCATATATATATTTATGAGTAAATTCAGAGTAACTGTAAATTGGACTTTCCGCCGGATTCACAAATACGTAATATGTTCATAAATAAAACGGTGTGTGCACGTTCATTCACAATTATAATAATCCACGCCCATGAAACACCATATAAGGAAGTCACTCGAGAAATGAATATTATGCCTGAAGAATAATATTCGCGTGAATATCTTATAACATCTTAAACATGATCCGCGATCATGTTTAAGATGTAAAGGTGATCGGGCATTCTCTGTTGCAGCTCCTAGGCTCTGGAATGACCTTCCTCTGTCTGTAAAAACTTGTCCTTCATTGGGTGCTTTTCAGAGTGCGCTTAAAACTTACTTGTTCACTTTAGCTTTTGACAATGCTTTGTAAGTTTTTATGTCATATGTTTGCATTGTTTTTATGTCTTTGTTTTTACTTTTATACCTTCTGTACAGCACTTTGGTTCCACTTGTGGTTTTGAAAGTGCTCTATAAATAAAGTTGAGTTGAGTTGAGAAGAAGATCTTTGACTGAAACGCTGTAAGATATTACAGATTTATTATCTACACGACAGTGTGCGGGCTTTTACTATTTCCCCCCCGTTGTGTTCGCCCCTGCACCTGATGCGTTTGTTTATAGGTTTAACAGCATTAGCACTGACCGTACGTTATCAACTGAATGTGGATTTATCAATGCCTATTAAATTATGAAACCTAAATTATAGAGCTCATATCAAATAAAAACTGTCCAATCAGTCACGTCTATCTAAGAACCTTTCACCGCATGTCAAACACCTCCGCGGGAAACCATCAGCAGATTTGGGGGGAAAACTATACTTTAAAAAATCAACTGTTTCTAAATAGGTGTAGGCTATGGTATAAAATATTTTATGGAAATTTTTATGGAGTTTATGGAAATATCCCTCGTCAGCATATACAACATGTGTCCAACTTCACATATTGTTATTTATAATCATAATTAGGTCAATATTAAATACAGAGCATTGTAATGTGCCATTTCAAAATAAGAGTCCCCGTTGTGTTTCAGGCCTGTTTAGAGTTAAAGTCTCACGTTCTGCATAAAATATTTTTTCTGAATATTATCACAACATCTGTGATTTCATTCATGTTCCAGTTGACTTTTATGTCTCTGCAGACTAAGAAAATGTAACATTTTATGAATATATTTTAACTACTATCGGCCGATTAATCGGTTATACCACCTTACATATCGTATCGCCAAAATCCACTATCGGTCGAATTTATGTCAAAGCGGCTTTACAAACGATTTACACAAAAATGAGTTCTGCTCGTGTTTCGTGAATGAGGCCATAAGATTTTACTTTGGAAATCAAATTGCGCCTCAAGACCTGAAAAATGAACAACAGAAGATATGGAAGTGTCTTTAAGTACGCATCACAACTATGTATGTTAAAGTTGCATTTAAGATAGTTTTTTCCTTCAGAACATTCCAGAATTGAATAAATGCAGAAAACGATGCATCTAATGAAAGATCTGCATCTGACTGTTTGTGTTAGTTAATAAATAAATGAAACAGAAATTGTTGGAAGTTATGCTGATCTGTTCAGTTAATGTGGAGCGCTGCCAACCCCGACATCAACGACAGATGAAACACAGAGACAGACAGAATGAGAACGAGGCCTGAATTCTACGTCAGTAAAAACTGAGAATTAAAGAAGCAAAATCCACCAGAGAGAGAGAGAGAGAGACAGAGAGAGAGAGAGAGAGAGAGAGAGAGAACGAGAGCGAGAGAGAGAGACAGAGAGAGAGACAGAGAGAACGAGAACGAGAGACAGAGAGACAGAGAGAGAGAGAGAGAGAGACAGAGAGAGAGACAGAGAGAGAGAACGAGAGCGAGAGAGAGACAGAGAGAGAGACAGAGAGAACGAGAACGAGAGACAGAGAGAGAGACAGAGAGAGAGAGAGAGACAGAGAGAGAGACAGAGAGAGCGAGAGAGAGACAGAGACAGAGAGAGAGACAGAGAGACAGAGACAGAGAGAGAGAGAGACAGAGAGAGAAACAGAGAGAGAGAGAGAACGAGAGCGAGAGAGAGACAGAGAGAGAGACAGAGACAAAGAGAACGAGAACGAGAGACAGAGACAGAGAGAGAGAGAGAGAGAGAGAGCGAGAGACAGAGAGAGAGAGAGAGAGAGAGAGACAGAGAAAGAGAGCGAGAGAGAGACAGAGACAGAGAGAGAACGAGAACGAGAGAGACAGAGAGACAGAGCAAGAGAGAGTGAGAAACAGAGAGAGAGAGAGAGAGAGAGAGAGATGTTTACAGTAAGGGTTAGTGATTTCTTCGTGTATATTCAGGGGTTTGTACAATGAGACAGTAAATGTGATTGTTGACCGACCTTTTAAGCTCGGATGGGCCCGCTGGCACCAGCAAGACAAAATATAATTGTCAAAATATTAATGAAAATAAAATAATATAATAATAATTATATTAACTCCAGTCTTGATCAACACAAAACAGGTGTCGTTTGAAAGTTTAGCAGCTCTACTTTATAATACATGTGACATTATGACCAGAACTGAACAAGTGCTTTAAAATTTACAGATAAATCAGAAGTGTCAGTTTTAATTATTTATTAATAATTTTGCACTGCACAAATTATTGTAATCAGTAAAAACATCAAACTCATCAAATCTTCATGTGTCATATGTTGTTGGAAAGATCTCGAAGAGTAAAATACAACCAGACTATTTGTTTTACTCACAGACAAACATATAGTGAGTAACAGCTAAATATACGTCTTTGACTATTATGTTGGTGTCGCTTATATGCCACTTTTTCACTTATAACTTCACAAAACATAAACGGAACATTAAATATCACACATGATTATTTAGAGTCTGTGATTATCTTTCAATGGAGTCCACACACAAGATAATCAGATGTATAGATCATTAGATAATCCACATGAAGCACAATGTTACATATGACCACCAGGAGATGGCGCCAAATACACGACACAGACTCAATGATGACTCAAATGACACAGAATGAAACTCATTCTGTGAAATCTCATGACTAAAATCATGTCTGCATGCTATGCAAACCTTTAGTCATTGTTGTGTTTGCATGTGTAATTAGTTCTTATGTACAATTATTATCTTTTATTTGTTTGGAGATGTTTTTGGACACTATGATCAATTATATTTGTAATGTTGTAACTTTTGATCGCTTTCTCGTATCAACACAAAACCTTTATCAGATACAGTTGACATGATCGGGAACAAAACAGAAACAGTTTTTCAGAACCACATTATTAACACCCTGAGATATATAATGACAAATCAGAAAAAGAAGAAAAAGTAAATTTTGTTGTGTGATTTTTCTTAGGTTGTCTAATTATTTATCATAATCTTTATAAAAAAAAAAAATGGAAGTGTTCTTTACAATGATACAAACACTTGACCCTCCTTGATTTTGGGTTTTAGTTTTTTGTTCTAAGCTTTTAATTATAGTGAATGTCACTGAAAGAGGAAATCTTTAAACATATCTTCAGAGTTTAAAGGGTTAAAGTGTTATTCGGCTTCATAAGCAGCTGTCAGTCCGTCGTGCATCATTGTTATGATTGTGAGAGCGTGTTGAACACTGAAATGACGTGCTGCTGTTCTGCTGTATGTTCATTGTTTCAGAAAGAGCTACATCACACTTTAAGACTCGTCTCGGGTTTAAAGATGGTATAATTCCAGCTGTGAGTCTGAGCAGAGGCTTATGGGGGATTCAACATATCAGATCAAGAACTAAAATCTACGACTTCAGCTAAGAGGAGAAAATCCAGCAGAAAAACTCCATCAGCGGACGGTTTCTAACAGCATCTGCTCTTCAGTCAGACACTATTAATCACAATCGTTAAACCAATAAACACTAAATTGCAATGATCCGTTTGATAATTGAGTGTTTATATGGACGTTCTTGAGCGATTCTGCTGAATAAACTCCACAGAGTTTTAAGGTCATAAACCACGACACCTATCAACACCTTTACTGATGGATTAACTCAATGTATACTTCAGTTTTCTGTAGGCCACTATGTGTCGCACACTACACCAAGAGTATAATAAAGCAGTCGTGCGCACTATGACTCGTCTACTCTATGAAAGTAACTGAATACATGTTACAGCGTTACCCATTTTAAAATACAAAATATGAGTAACTGTATTCCACTACAGTTACAACTGAAATAGTTGTAAATCAGAATACAGTAACTTTCAAAAGTATTGTGATTATTGAAGGGATTACTCTGCATTTTATTGTCATTTCTTTTATTTAATATTTAGTTCTTTCAGATGGAAACATTTATATTTAAAATGAAGCATTTGAACAGCGCTGAAACACTTTATTATGACGTGTTACAATCATACGAGCAGACAGAGGGCGCTCTCACACTGTTATGAGTGAAAATGTGGATCAGAGTCTCAGTTCAGGAGTCATGTGACCAAACAACATGGCACTGACCACAGCAGAGCTTGTCTTTGGGAGAAACACCAACAAAACGGCATCTGGTAAGAAACTGAATTAAGTTTTTACATTGAAACATGTTTGAGTAAAAAGATTAGAGTCTCTAATTTCATTCGATATGACATTTTAAACATTTGAGCGATATATCGTGAAACGGCGCTCTGTTAAACACAATGACCACATATGTGGACTATAGGCTCATTTTCAGTTCTTCTATATTTACTGTCATTATCACATTGAGAATAAATGTGTCCATCCAAAAACTGATAAATGTGTCTTTCAGAGGCTTTATATGAAGTTATGATGAAAATAAGAACTGTTCTGAGACCAGTGCAGACAGACAGC
>NC_068284.1:49442044-49447044 GCF_025860055.1 Xyrauchen texanus
GCAAACGCTCGCATTTCAGCTGCATCATGCCCAAACGCAGCTCAGGATGTGTGCTAATGGCACATTTCCACTCATTACAGTTCACTGATTAAAATGCAAAAGCAGTTTCTGGATGTGACTGAAATAGTCTGATAATCCATCAGATTACAGCAGAACCAGTTCAGATTGATTTCAACAGAAAATCTGCATTTAAATGATCATCTATGTGCGTCTTTTGTTCAGAAATCACTTTGCGGCTCTTAACAGGCTTCAGCGATACGGGAACAATATGGTTGGTGGTAACAGCACATTTGATCAGTGCAACAATGGGACTGTAGAATTGGATTTGCCATTGTTAGTGGAGCCCATTATAATGAATGATCTCAAATGCAATCTCTACAGCAGACACGAGCGTATTGACTTACAGCGCTCGAGAACACAGATAAACGCTCGCCAGTGAACGAGCACAATGAAGAGGACTAAAGGAGAGGGACACACGGCACACACCATCTTTAAATGACATTATAAAGCTCTTGAGTCATTAAATATCTAATCTTTAGATCACAGAAACATGTAATAAATGTTTTTATCCTGTGAATCCACAGAGGACTCGATTCACTCGTTCTTTCATCTGTTCTTTCTCTTTCTCGAGCGGGCGTCCATGCGGGGAGCTGTGATGTTTGTCACTTCATTCGTCTTTCAACAGTTTTCCAGGAGCTGAAGCGGTCTGAACGCTTCATCGACATGACAGAATGAAAACAGGGCGCCTCTGATGACAAACACCCAGAAAAACTCCGGAAAACAGACGACACTCACACAGCTCAAGCGCGGGCCAAACACAGACATGACAAACATGATGTGGAGACACTCGTGCTGATAACAAGATGATGATCAGGGATTACAGTGTTTGATTATAATCCTGATCCCAGAATAATCCCATCAGATCATTTGATCCATTAAACTCTCAGTCAAATACTAGAATATTACTCTGATACAAACGCAGAACTGGCTGAATGTCACATAATTAATATGTTTAATATTGTGGGTTTTATTCAGATGTTTGTTCTTGCAGATATATAACAATAACTGCCATTATAAGCATTACTATTATGAGACATCTTTATAACTCGACATCAGCTGACCTTCACTGAGACACGGGAAATAACACACCCTCCAAAATACAAAATATTTAACCGTTTTTAACTGCAAAATTGTAAAATGCTAATTTTACTTTAGCTACATAGTTTAAGCTGAAGTGTGTAATTGGGCTGCAACTAACGATTATTTTGATAATTGATTAATCTAACGATTATTACAAGGATTATTTGACGATTACTGCGACGATTAATCGTTAGCTCTTAACTGATTAATCAGCTTGTGCCCTGAATTAAAAGATTGAATTAAACGTGGTACTAATAATTGAAATCATCTTTTAAAAATACCTCTAATGACATTCACTGCATTAAAGGGGAAAATATTTTATTAAGTTTAATGAAGTAAAGAAAATCACTGTAAAAACTCCTCGTTATCAAATGTTTTTGTCTTGTTTTCCATTTAAAATGATCTAAAAATACTTAAAACAACAAACATTTACTTGAGAAGCAACTTATAAGATATTTACACTTGGCTTTAGAGAATGTATTTTATATATAATTGTATTGTTCATACTTCTGTGAGTGCAGTAAAGACAAAATATACTTATATTCAAGATCTATTCTCTAAAAGCAAGTCTAAATATCTCATATTCTGCATTAAACATAACCTCATTAAAGATGTAACGCATTAAACATAACCTCATTAAAGATGTAACGCATTAAACATAACCTCATTATAGATGTAACGCATTAAACATAACCATTATGGATGTAACGCATTAAATATAGCCGCATTAAAGATGTAACGCATTAAACATAACCTCATTAAAATGTAACGCATTAAATATAGCCGCATTAAAGATGTAACGCATTAAACATAACCTCATTAAAGATGTAACGCATTAAACATAACCTCATTAAAGATGTAACGCATTAAACATAGCCGCATTAAAGATGTAACACATTAAATATAGCCGCATTAAAGATGTAACGCATTAAACATAACCTCATTATAATGTAACGCATTAAATATAGCCTCATTAAAGATGTAACGCATTAAACATAACCTCATTAAAGATGTAACGCATTAAACATAACCTCATTAAAGATGTAACGCATTAAACATAGCCGCATTAAAGATGTAACGCATTAAACATAGCCGCATTAAAGATGTAACGCATTAAACATAACCTCATTAAAGATGTAACACATTAAATATAACCACAATAATGATCTAACGCATTAAACATAACCTCATTAAAGATGTAACGCATTAAAGATGCAACGCATTAAACATAACCTCATTAAAGATGTAACGCATTAAACATAACCTCATTAAAGATGTAACGCATTAAAGATGCAACGCATTAAACATAACCTCATTAAAGATGTAACGCATTAAAGATGCAACGCATTAAACATAACCTCATTAAAGATGTAACGCATTAAACATAACCGCATTAAAGATGTAACGCATTAAAGATGTAACGCATTAAACATAACCGCATTAAAGATGTAACGCATTAAAGATGTAACGCATTACACATAACCTCATTAAAGATGTTACGCATTAAACATAACTGCATTAAAGATGTAACGCATTACACATAACCTCATTAAAGATGTAACCCATTAAACATAACCTCATTAAAGATATAACGCATTAAACATAACCTCATTAAAGATGCAACGCATTAAACATAACCTCATTAAAGATGTAACGCATTAAAGATGCAACGCATTAAACATAACCTCATTAAAGATGTAACGCATTACACATAACCTCATTAAATATGTTACGCATTAAACATAACTGCATTAAAGATGTAACGCATTAAACATAGCCGCATTAAAGATGTAACCCATTAAACATAACCTCATTAAAGATATAACGCATTAAACATAACCTCATTAAAGATGCAACGCATTAAACATAACCTCATTAAAGATGTAACACATTAAATATAGCCGCATTAAAGATGTAACGCATTAAACATAACCTCATTAAAGATGTAACACATTAAATATAGCCACATTAAAGATGTAACGCATTAAATATAACCTCATTAAAGATGCAACGCATTAAACATAACCTCATTAAAGATGCAACGCATTAAACATAACCTCATTAAAGATGCAACGCATTAAACATAACCTCATTAAAGATGTAACGCATTAAACATAACCTCATTAAAGATATAACGCATTAAACATAACCTCATTAAAGATGCAACGCATTAAACATAACCTCATTAAAGATGTAACACATTAAATATAGCCGCATTAAAGATGTAAAGTAATGATCAATTCCCTAAAAACATCCCTCTTCTGCCATTGGTCAATCAAAAAGATAGTCCCGCCCCCAAACTCACATTGCAAAACAATAATTTATAAAATATCTTATCTTATAAAGTGATCTCTAATTGGATGATTTAGTAATATTTATTGCTGTCAATCAATTAAAATATTTTTTTTTCAAATGAATTAAATGGTGTGCTGTTTAATTAATCACAATTAATCACATTTATAAATATCGCTAAGAAAGCCCCTCAAATAATTCAACATATATTGATGGAATAATTATATTTATATTTAAATATTTACAAATATAGATATATTATAATAAAATAGTATTCAGATCATTCAAATGGATTTAATTTTTCTGGCAGAGGATTTTGAAAAGACAATACAAAAGTGACTTTAGACTCCAATGTATTGTTTATTTGCATATCATTGAACATAAGCCAATCATTGGCCTAGATTTATTATGAGGGCTTGTTTAAGGGAAAGTCACTCACTTTGGTTGCTTCACGTCATAAACATAACTATTTTAGGTCGCTAAAAATAAGCTAATCATAGTTTAATACTTAGAAAAACACATCTTTAGATCTCTAAGTTCAGGCTTGCGCTCCATCAAGAGTTTTGAACACAAGATTGTGTCCTCATGTTGTGTTTTCGGCTGAAGAGTCGGTTTGTTCTCTGTATGAGCTGCTCGTTGCCTATACAGCTGGAGTTTCACTTACTGCCCCCTGCTGAACACAGGTGGTACTACAAGCTTGAATTGCTCAGGAATCTTCCTCATTACAGTCCGAGGACATGATGAATTGCATTATTTGTATATAATTAATCACACTGAATGAATGCGTTATATCGACAGCCCTAGTAATATTATACATAGGTTATGGACCAATCAGGTTGAGCTTTCCGGATGAACATTACTGAATGGTCCAATCACATATCACTTTACTTTTGCCCTGGAGTCGCTCAAACAAACAGACTGCAGTTCCGTTTGGTGCCACTAGAGGTTCAGAAATGACACTTCAGTTTATTTTCTGGATCGGTTAAATCAAGCATTGATGATGTCATGAAAGAAAGCGTGTTCATGTGTCATGATCTGTCTGAATGACTTGTAATTGATTGACAGCTCACAGATGATGACTTTGATGAGACGTCAACACTATTACAGTGATGCTGTAGAGCAGCGCTACTCAACACGTGGCCCTCGAGCGTCCTTTTGCGTTATGATATCATCATCAGAAATATATTAATCAGCATCTTTTCAAATCTGGATGAACAATTATGTGTCCATTTTCGTGAGGACTTACGCTAGTTTTCTACATTGCTGAATCACATTAGAGAGGGAAGTCAACTGCAAGAGGATGTTACAAATAAATAAAAACAACAAATAACATCTGAGCATAGCTGACGTCCATATGTGTCGTTCTGTCAATCAAACATGTGCTCGCAATCTCACTTGAGAGTTACTCAATGTGGCGTGAATCTGTCAGATCTCATGAATAGCTCATTAAAGGTGTGTAGGGGTTTTTGCCAGGGGTGGCAAGAGTTGTCTATATATACTACTCTACTCAACTATATACCATACTCTATATATATATATATATATATAAAACTAAGAGTGCGGCTCTT
>NC_068284.1:49452044-49459544 GCF_025860055.1 Xyrauchen texanus
TGAGTGGTGACTGGTACCAGTGGTGTCAAGATCGGCCTCTGAAGAGGAGGCTTGTGAAGGATGCTACTGGCCAGTTGGTGGCAGTCACCATCCAACAAAAATGGAGGGCAGAGGAGCGACACTCACAACAACGAGCAGCGCGCCAGATAGCTAAAGCACAGCATGTTGGTACAGTAGGGGGCACAAGCATTCCATCAGCCAGTCGTCTCATTCAGACGACCCGTGACATCTGGGTCTGCCCCGTGACCTCCTGCCAGCAGGCTTTCAACATTTCTCATGGCCACATGGCATTAAACTTCTGCAAACTTTAATTTTCTTTCACACAGTGCCCTTTTTCTTATTTATCACTCAAGCCGTGTCTCTCTCCCAGTGTTACCTGTGCTATACACTAAGAGGAAAGAATATTAAACGTTTTAAAACCAGCAAAGATTGACACCTGAGTCACCTGATATGCACCGTGATATCCACATGTATAACACAACACATGATGCACAGGCCTACACTGACTACTTCCTCTGTTGTTCAACTTTCTATTGGTCAAATTGATAAAACTATGTTATATCGCAGTTCATTTTTGTATATTTGTATAGCGATATAACATGTCACAATGCATTGTTTACTTAGAATCTTAAAGACCTTTTAAACGAACGTTTTATATGTTTTATATGTTTTATATACTGTAATTAATCTCACTGAATTAACGTGTTAAACCAACAGCCCTAATAATAATATCATAAATAACGACAGAAAGATCTATGGTTTCATAATTAAACACATGCTAGTACATTGATGAATACAATAAAGAGGTTTAATTACATCAATATGTTCATCAGTGCCTGTATAATGTCTTTTAATATGAGCAGATACCCGATTTATTGAACAGAACTCCACGTCACACCCTGTCGTGACACTTCATCTTCTGTGCTGTAGTCTCAAACCACAAGACAGAAAAACATCAACTCAATTTTATTTATAGAGCACTTTTAAAAACCGTACTGGTAACAAACATACATACAGCTTAAAAAACAACAAGCATTTAAAACCAACCTAGTACAATTTATAATGCAATTAATTAAAATCTAGGGGAAATAAATACCATATTAAAGCCCCCTGGAAAGACACTAGAGATGGAGATGATTTCATGGCCAACGGAAGCTCTTTGTAAATCCATCACAAAAGCTCCTTGAGTTCAGGCGAGATCGAGGGACGGACAGACACAGCTGATCCCCAGAGCGGAGAGACCTTGAAGGTTGATGCAAACTTATTAAATCATAGATGTACTCTAGTGCAAGACCATGAAGAGCCTTAAATACATACAGCAACACTTTATATTTGATTCTGTATTGGATCGGTAACCAATGTAGTGAAATCAATACTGGGGTGATATGCTCTCTTATTCTGATTCCAGTTAAAAGTCTAGCAGCTGAATTCTGGAGCAGCTGCAGGCGAGAGAGAGAGAGAGAGAGAGAGGCCTGACTCACACCCAGATACAAAGCATTACAATAGTCCAATCGAGAAGACACACAGGCAGAGGTTAAATTGGGCCGGAGCGCACCGGAGCGCAGCTCCGCCTCCTCAGGTCCACAACACACCCTGCCGGAGCTCAGCTCCGTCTCCTTCAGCACCAAATATTGTTATTCCACTTAAATTATTTTTCATCTCCTGACTCCTGGCAAATACATGGCATATGAGACTGAATAATTAGCAAGACTACACAGAGACACCCAGGCTACATGGAATTATCAGACGTCATAAATGCATTAATCGCTGGTTCAGCACCCCGCCCACAACCATCAAGGGAAAACTGTCACAAGACAGCGACGTTACCATGGAATCCCGCTAACGGCTAGAGCGATCGAATATAAAAATAGCATGTAGCTAGAACATGTTATATAACTAAAGCATGTTAGTTTACATGTTAAATGAACTACTAAATGAAGAATAACATCAGCTGCGTGAGCATCTAAAATAATATATTGATTTTTAACAGTTTGCATATACTGTAGGTGCACGACAGTGACGCCAGACTGCTCCTGTCTGTACATGAGCCCATTATTATCCCATTTATTACCTAATATTTATACACATATTACACAGAAGGAAAGGCTCCTCATTACCATGGTTAGGTCAGTGTGCTAGTATTAAATAATAGTAATAATAATAATAAATGAATGTATTTATGAAAAATAAATACTAGCTGAAACACATCTTGAAACTTTAAAGTGCCACTGTTGATGTCTAATAAATTTTACCTTTAGATTATTTCATTTAAAACTGAAATATTTTGTCAAAATATAACAGTTACTTTTACTGTAAAATCCTGAAACAAATTTGTAAAGGTGATGTGAGTAATTATTAATATTTTTAACTATTTTGTTAAAGGGGCCACATCAGGTTTTAAGTAGTGCATGGGGGGGGGCCACATTGTAATGCTTTTGAGATACAATGTTCTGCATTGATTTGGTTTTTGTAACTTTTAAGGCCAGAAATAGTTGTGTACTCAATTTTCTGAAGTGTATCTGTGACTAATGGGACTATTCTGCAATTGCCTAAAGTATTATATTGCTCTACAAAGATAGATACTTTTCTATCAGGCATTACAAAACTCAATAAAGGTGGAGATTATAATTTTTTTTCCAACTCTACTTCCCTGTTAATTTGTTATTCAGTTTTACTAATAATAAAAAAAAAACTTTATAGAACGTTTAATGTTTCTTTGCAAAGCGGGCGAGTTCACTTTTTTTTTTCTTTACCCGTTTACATGCTAAAAGTGTCATGATGCGTTTCTCCTCGATGGTTTTCAACACTCAACAGAATAACACAGGCTGCATGAATATGATAAATAATTACTGCAAGAGTTACATTAACATACAGGTGTGAAGGGACTTCAACGTTTCTAAATTGTACAAATAAAAAATACATTTACATATTCGTCTCTGGCTTGCAATATTTCAAACATGTTCCTTTCATACATTTTACGAGGGTGAAATCCGTTGCCTGCCTGTTAACATTCAAGATAAAAAATTATAATAAAATAAGTGAATTGTAAAGTATTTGTCTTTGTTTGAATAACTACTCAACCCTACCTTACACATTAATACTGGAAAAAGAGCCCCATTGGTGTAAAAACCCCAAGTCATTTTACGGCGGGATTTTGAATGATTAATACCAATTCACGGTAAATAAGGGCTCCGCCTCCCTACAAAAGCCAATTTAACCACTGCACACAGGCATGCACAACCTTCTCCAAATCATCAAAAGAGTGGATGCACTTCAACTTTGTTATAGATCTACGATGGAATTTTTTTCTTTTAACAACAACATTTATTTGCCGATCAAACTTGAGCTCAGAGTCAAAAATAACACCCAGGTTCTTCACAAAGGAACGTTTTTTTTCCTGGAAGCAGTGAGAAATTTCTTTCTAAATTTACCTCACATCCCCTTTGACCAAAAACAATAAACTCTGACTTATCCTCATTTAATTGGATAAAGTTGTTTGCCAGCCAACACTTCACATCGGCCATGCATTTATACAGAGACTCAAAGAGTGGTGATTCCCATGTTTAATAGGAAAGTAAAGTTGAGAGTCATCAGCATACAGATGGTAGTGTATGCCATGCCTTTCAAAGATCTTTCCTAACGGAAGCATGTAGAGGGAGAATAAAACAGGACCCAAGACGGAGCCCTGAGGAACCCCACATGTTAAAGGAACAACTGACGAAGAACAGTTCTCTAAACAGATTGAAATTATTCTACCCTTGAGATATGAAGAGACCCAATTCAAGGCTAACCCCTGAAGACCAACCTGGTCTCTTAATCTCATGATCGACCGTATCGAAAGCGGCACTGAGATCCAGCAGCAGAAGACCAACACACCTAATAAAATATCATTTAAGACTCTCAAGAGAGCTGACTCTGTGCTATGACAGGCTCTGAAACCTGACTGAAATTTATAGAGCAAATTATTGCTAGCTAATAAATAACTGAATTGTGCAAACACCGTCTTCTCTAATATTTATGACATAAAGGATAATTTTGATAAAAGTATAAAGCTGTTCATATCAGATGAATCAATATTTGCTTTCTTAAGAAGAAGCTGAATAACAGCATGCTTGAAGCAGCTGGGAACAATACCAGTGTTCAGCTACTGTTGACAATCGATAACACTGTAGAACCAGTGGAACCAGTTGAACCAGTGGAACCAGTTGAACCAGTGGAACCAGTAGAACCAGTGGACTTCCTATGTGCAGTTATGTGTTTGAGTTGGGACAGGGACACAGGTATAAAACATGTCGACAGATTTACTGGAACAGTTTTAATAGTAAAAAGGGTTAAAAACTGCTCACATGTCCACTGAAGGGGAGACGGGGGTAAGGGCAACTGGATGAAGATGTAAGGATGTAATCAAACCCTCTCTTATATAACACTCACAGAGATGGAGTACAAGTTCCAGGAGTTTCTGGCACTGCAAATAAACAAATGTAACTGAAGATCTCTCGCACAAGAGAAATGAGGAGAAATGAATGAATCGTTGAATGCAGGAGAGAGTGAGAGAGTGCGGGCGAGCGACAGAACCCAAGAGCATCATGGGACAGAGGATGAGATCAGATGTTAACACTGATGCTTCAGTAAACACACGTATGATGAGTGAACGAACCCTCAATCTCACGGATCTTCAGTCTGTGTTTGAGTTGTTCAATGGCTGATATGATCTGTGTACAGCGACAGGACCGATGACACATGATGATAAAAACTGTTTAATCACGTCAAGGAGATCACCGACACAATATTTACTGTAATATTTTACAAAATTCACTAGAAATAGTTTATTATCCATTGATATCCATTTATACAACAATACACTCATAACTGTTCAAATAATCCGGCAACGCAAGAAAACTGTTAACACGAGACTATCATCAGATTATTTTCTGGTTTTGACGTCAAAATGCAAACAGACATGCGCACAACAGTCGCATATAAAAACACTGTTAAACTTCTTTACATGACACAGAAAATAAGAATAATTGGCAAAAAACTATGCATGTTGATTAGTTTATACTTAAACCGTTTATGACCGATAATACATTTAACCCTTTAAGCTCCACGGGAAAAATAAATAATAAAAATATTAATAACTTCAGTCATGAACAACACAATATAGGTTTCGTTTGAAAGTTTAGAAGCTCTACTTTATAATGCATGTGACATTATGAGCAAAACTGAACAAGTGCTTTAAAATTTACAGATACATCAGAAGTGTCACATTTTGATAATTTATTAATAATTTTGCACTGCACGTATTATTGTAATCAGTAAAAACATCAAACTCATCAAATATTCATGTGTCATATGATCTAGAAGAGTAAAATACAACCAGACTATTTGTTTTACTCACAGACAAAAATATAGCGAGTAACAGCTAAATATATGTCTTTGACAATTATGTTAGTGTTGCTTATATGCCGCATTTTTGCTTATAAATTCACAAAACATAAACGGAACATTAAATATCACACATCATTATTTAGAGTCTGTGATTATCTTTCAATGGAGTCCACACACAAGATAATCAGATGTATAGATCATTAGATAATCCACATGAAGCACAATGTTACATATGACCACCAGGAGATGGCGCCAAATACACGACACAGACTCAATGATGACTCAAATGACACAGAATGAAACTCATTCTGTGAAATCTCATGACTAAAATCATGTCTGCATGCTATGCAAACCTTTAGTCATTGTTGTGTTTGCATGTGTAATTAGTTCTTATGTACAATTATTATCTTTTATTACATGGACACTATGATCAATTATATTTGTAATATTGTAACTTTTGATTACTTTGTCGAATCAACACAAAAACATTCTCAGATACAGTCGACATGATTGGGAACAAAACAAATCAGTTTTCAGAGCCGCCTTATTTACATCCAGAGATATATAATGTCAAAGTTTTCCAGCTGTTTCTTAGTCAGATAATCTTGTTATATATGATTATAGAATAATCAGAATCTATATCATTAAAAAAATGTAAAAAGTTTTCTTTACAATGATATTAAACCATGTTTTTTGTTTTATTTTATTTATGATTTATAAGTCTTTATTTTTGGGAATGTCACTGTAACAGGAAATCTTTTAAAACATCTTCAGAGCTTAAAGGGTTAATGACCACACACGATATCGGCTTATTAAATAAATATTCTGGGTTTAATAAAACACATTGATTTCCATTGTGTGTCTCACAGTAATCTCAATGTAATGAAATTAATTTGTGTGATAATCATTATTTTGACACAAATGCTTGTAATGAACCTGGAAAACTCATTTTCGAAAGGGTAAGAAAGGGCATGTCACGCACTCAAGGCTGCCAGTAGTTTTGGGGATGTACATACAGTATGTTAATGCATGTAAAGGCAGTAACTGCATGATGACTCAGTGTTTAAAAATATCATGTGTGAATTCATGTTCACTGTCTCTCTCGTCCTCAATTCACTGCACTGTTATTAAGAACTGCTAAATCTAGAGCAAGACCGTTAAATATAAACGCTGGTCTACAACAGCACCAGATGCGTTGATCCAAATCGACTTACAGTGCATTTATGGTATAAATGTTCCCTGAGAATCATACCCGTGATGTTGGCAGTGCCATGCTCTACCCGTTGAACTTCAGCAACATCATATCTTCATCATTTAACTGTTTCTAATAAAGTTGATTTAATTGCCAGAGATCACAGTGTGTGCACGTCCAGTTTGAATCGGCTCGCGAGTCTCCAGTAAAACAAACAAGCGTTTCCTTATTTAGAAAGTCGGTTTTCATTATCAGGTGACAAAAGCGCAGTGAGGTCATGCCACGGGTTGGGTGAGGTCACTACACACTCGTTAGGGAACAGCTGAAGGGAACAAGGGAGGAAGGGAAGATGACATGACAATTTACACAATGAGAAACAATGAACTTTCAGTGAGATCCACTCATAGATCGAGCTGATTATATATATATATATATATATATATATATATACATACACAACACACACACACTCACTCACTCACACACACACACACACACACACACACACACACACACACACAAAACAAGACAAAGATCCCCCATTTAGCCTTAACAGACTGTAGGGGCAAGTGCTATTAGGGTGGCCAGCACCACGCCCGACCGCCTTTGACCGCCTTTGTCTCCCCAGTGGCGATGTTTTACACACCGCACCAGGTACTCATTTTAGGCTGAGTCGACCTAGGGGAGGCCCGGGACCGGTTCAGATAATCGTCCCTTCCTCCCTTGTTGGCCATGAGCGGGAATCAAACTCGGGTCGCCAGGTTCGTAGTGCAGCACGCTAACCGCTACAATACCGCTCCCCTTACAGAGACACACACACACTCACACACTAACTAACGTGCACACACACACACACACACACACACACACACACACACACACACATATATATATATGTATACAGTACTGTGCAATTATAT
>NC_068284.1:49472044-49482044 GCF_025860055.1 Xyrauchen texanus
ACGCAAATGTAACAAACACAACAGACTTAATCTGAATGCACAACGCAAATGTAACATAAACACAACAGTCTTAATCTGAATGCACAACACAAATGTAACAAACACAACAGTCTTAATCTGACTGCACAACGCAAATGTAACGTAAACACAACAGTCTTAATCTGAATGCACAACACAAATGTAACATAAACACAACAGTCTTAATCTGAATGCACAACACAAATGTAACAAACACAACAGTCTTAATCTGACTGCACAACGCAAATGTAACGTAAACACAACAGTCTTAATCTGAATACACAACGCAAATGTAACGTAAACACACAGTCTTAATCTGAATGCACAACGCAAATGTAACGTAAACACACAGTCTTAATCTGAATGCACAACGCAAATGTAACGTAAACACAGTCTTAATCTGAATGCACAACGCAAATGTAACGTAAACACACAGTCTTAATCTGAATGCACAACGCAAATGTAACGTAAACATACAGTCTTAATCTGAATGCACAACGCAAATGTAACGTAAACACAACAGTCTTAATCTGAATGCACAACGCAAATGTAACGTAAACACACAGTCTTAATCTGAATGCACAACGCAAATGTAACAAACACAACAGTCTTAATCTGAATGCACAACGCAAATGTAACGTAAACACACAGTCTTAATCTGAATGCACAACGCAAATGTAACAAACACAACAGTCTTAATCTGAATGCACAACGCAAATGTAACAAACACAACAGTCTTAATCTGAATGCACAACGCAAATGTAACGTAAACACAACAGTCTTAATCTGAATGCACAACGCAAATGTAACGTAAACACACAGTCTTAATCTGAATGCACAACGCAAATGTAACGTAAACACACAGTCTTAATCTGAATGCACAACGCAGATGTAACAAACACAACAGTCTTAATCTGAATGCACAACGCAAATGTAACATAAACACAACAGTCTTAATCAGAATGCACAACACAAATGTAACATAAACACAACAGTCTTAATCTGAATGCACAACGCAAATGTAACAAACACAACAGTCTTAATCTGAATGCACAACGCAAATGTAACAAACACACAGTCTTAATCTGAATGCACAACGCAAATGTAACATAAACACAACAGTCTTAATCAGAATGCACAACACAAATGTAACATAAACACAACAGTCTTAATCTGAATGCACAACGCAAATGTAACAAACACACAGTCTTAATCTGAATGCACAACGCAAATGTAACAAACACACAGTCTTAATCTGAATGCACAACGCAAATGTAACAAACACAACAGTCTTAATCTGAATGCACAACGCAAATGTAACAAACACAACAGTCTTAATCTGAATGCACAACGCAAATGTAACAAACACAACAGTCTTAATCTGAATGCACAACGCAAATGTAACAAACACAACAGTCTTAATCTGAATGCACAACGCAAATGTAACATAAACACAACAGTCTTAATCAGAATGCACAACACAAATGTAACATAAACACAACAGTCTTAATCTGAAAGCACAACGCAAATGTAACAAACACAACAGTCTTAATCTGAATGCACAACGCAAATGTAACATAAACACAACAGTCTTAATCAGAATGCACAACACAAATGTAACATAAACACAACAGTCTTAATCTGAATGCACAACGCAAATGTAACGTAAACACAACAGTCTTAATCTGAATGCACAACGCAAATGTAACGTAAACACAACAGTCTTAATCTGAATGCACAACGCAAATGTAACAAACACAACAGTCTTAATCTGAATGCACAACGCAAATGTAACAAACACAACAGTCTTAATCAGAATGCACAACACAAATGTAACATAAACACAACAGTCTTAATCTGAATGCACAACACAAATGTAACAAACACAACAGTCTTAATCTGAATGCACAACGCAAATGTAACATAAACACAACAGTCTTAATCAGAATGCACAACACAAATGTAACATAAACACAACAGTCTTAATCTGAATGCACAACGCAAATGTAACGTAAACACAACAGTCTTAATCTGAATGCACAACGCAAATGTAACGTAAACACAACAGTCTTAATCTGAATGCACAACGCAAATGTAACAAACACAACAGTCTTAATCTGAATGCACAACGCAAATGTAACATAAACACAACAGTCTTAATCAGAATGCACAACACAAATGTAACAAACACAACAGTCTTAATCTGAATGCACAACGCAAATGTAACAAACACAACAGTCTTAATCTGAATGCACAACGCAAATGTAACATAAACACAACAGTCTTAATCTGAATGCACAACACAAATGTAACAAACACAACAGTCTTAATCTGAATGCACAACACAAATGTAACAAACACAACAGTCTTAATCAGACTGCACAACGCAAATGTAACATAAACACAACAGTCTTAATCAGAATGCACAACACAAATGTAACAAACACAACAGTCTTAATCTGAATGCACAACACAAATGTAACATAAACACAACAGTCTTAATCAGAATGCACAACGCAAATGTAACATAAACACAACAGTCTTAATCAGAATGCACAACACAAATGTAACATAAACACAACAGTCTTAATCAGACTGCACAACGCAAATGTAACATAAACACAACAGTCTTAATCAGAATGCACAACACAAATGTAACATAAACACAACAGTCTTAATCAGACTGCACAACGCAAATGTAACATAAACACAACAGTCTTAATCAGAATGCACAACGCAAATGTAACATAAACACAACAGTCTTAATCAGAATGCACAACACAAATGTAACATAAACACAACAGTCTTAATCAGACTGCACAACGCAAATGTAACATAAACACAACAGTCTTAATCAGAATGCACAACACAAATGTAACATAAACACAACAGTCTTAATCAGAATGCACAACACAAATGTAACATAAACACAACAGTCTTAATCAGAATGCACAACACAAATGTAACAAACACAACAGTCTTAATCTGAATGCACAACACAAATGTAACATAAACACAACAGTCTTAATCAGACTGCACAACGCAAATGTAACATAAACACAACAGTCTTAATCAGAATGCACAACACAAATGTAACAAACACAACAGTCTTAATCAGACTGCACAACGCAAATGTAACATAAACACAACAGTCTTAATCAGAATGCACAACACAAATGTAACATAAACACAACAGTCTTAATCTGAATGCACAACGCAAATGTAACATAAACACAACAGTCTTAATCAGACTGCACAACGCAAATGTAACATAAACACAACAGTCTTAATCTGAATGCACAACGCAAATGTAACATAAACACAACAGTCTTAATCTGAATGCACAACGCAAATGTAACAAACACAACAGTCTTAATCTGAATGCACAACGCAAATGTAACAAACACAACAGTCTTAATCTGAATGCACAACGCAAATGTAACGTAAACACAACAGTCTTAATCTGAATGCACAACACAAATGTAACATAAACACAACAGTCTTAATCTGAATGCACAACGCAAATGTAACAAACACAACAGTCTTAATCTGAATGCACAACGCAAATGTAACAAACACAACAGTCTTAATCTGAATGCACAACACAAATGTAACATAAACACACAGTCTTAATCTGAATGCACAACGCAAATGTAACGTAAACACACAGTCTTAATCTGAATGCACAACGCAAATGTAACAAACACAACAGTCTTAATCTGAATGCACAACGCAAATGTAACGTAAACACAACAGTCATGCCTTAATATTACAACATAAACATTACATCATAATATAAACATGCATTATTGCTGAAGTCCTGCGGGTGTAGATTATATAGCAGCAGTAACTCACGGGCATATACGAGAGATTTATGCTGTAATTGAACATGATGATGATGATGAAGATTATATCTCACCTCTGATGATGGACAGTTTGGAGGTGACGGCGATTTCACCCTCAGTGTTTCTGGCGACACACTCGTAAACGTTTTCATCACGCGGCGCTCTGAGTGGTTGGATCCGCAGCACCGCTCCCGCCCCTTCATCGAACTCTATTGTCTGGACCAATAAGAGAACAGCATGAGCAGACGTCCACCAATCACAGTAGAGTAACAACAATTACAGTAACATACTCAAATACAAATGAAGAAGTCCATTTACAAGCAACACAAATGAACTTTATATTTCTTTCATATGTTAGAAAACATTATAACTGAAATATTCCCAAATTAATCCATATCAGAATCAACGACAAAGCTTGTGAATCCAATTATGAAATCTGATTTAATTGGATTTTAAAGCACAAATGGATGTGGATCAGGATTGTTAACACTGGATTTTTATTTGTTTACTGTTCAGACTAAAATAAATAAACAACTAAATATATTTGAGTCTGATTCTATAGAAATATAAATTCTTTCTGCCTGTCTGAACAAATTTAAGATGACCTTTATAATTATAACTCAATATCACCGGCACTGTGAACTCATGCTGTCTGGTGACCAACATTTAAACGCATTTTAACGCACTTAAGAGTGAATTAATTAATTAAACAACCATCACAGATGAGTTCAGCTCATCAGCATATTAAATTAATACTATTTTAAACTTCAACAGTTCAGTTCTGTGATAAAAGAGTGTTTCATTCTCCACTTCGTTTTTCTGCTGGTTAAGAAACAAGAATAAAGTCCTCATTAGCATCTCATTTGCATGAGAATGGATTAGCTTAAATTGACAAATAGCTTAAACCTGATTGGTCACAAAAGACTCTCCCCCCACCCCTGTCAGGAAGCAGGTGTGAATGAACACACACACACACACACACACACACACACACACACACACACACACACAGACACTCACTCACTCACACACACACACTCACACACACACACACACACACACACACACACACACACATACACACAGACAGACACACACAGATACACACACACACACTCACACACACATACACACAGACACTCACTCAAACACACACACACAGATACACACACACACACACACAGACAGACACACAGACACTCACTAACTCACTCACACTCACACACACACACACACACACACACACACACACACACACACACTTGTTGTGTTTCCATGTTTTATGGGGACTTTCCATAGACATAATGGTTTTTATACTGTACAAACTTTATATTCTATCCCCTAAACCTAACCCTACCCCTAAACCTAACCCTCACAGAAAACTTTCTGCATTTTTACATTTTCAAAAAACATAATTTAGTATGATTTATAAGCTGTTTTCCTCATGGGGACTGACAAAATGTCCCCACAAGGTCAAACATTTCGGGTTTTACTATCCTTATGTATCCCCACAAAGTGATAAATACACACTCACACACACACACACAAACACACACACACACACACACACTCACACACTCACACTCACACTCACACACACAAACACACACTCACACACACTCACTCACTCACTCACACACACACACACTCACACACACATACACACTCACACTCTCTCACACACACACACACACACACACTCACTCACTCACTCACTCACTCACTCACACACACACACACTCACACACATACACACTCACACTCACTCACACACACACATACACACATACACACTCACACTCTCTCTCACACACACACACACACACTCTCACTTTCACTCACTCTCTCTCACACACACACACACACACACACACACACACACACACACACACACACACACACACACACACACACACACACACACACACACAAACACAGCAAAAGTTGCATTTCTAACACTTGAGCATTGAGAAGAATTCAAGCGGTCAGTATTTCAGTCAGACACACTGGGAGTTTCTCACCTCAATTCTCTGTGAATTCACTTTCTTGCCCTTTTTATTCCAGAACACCAGCGGCTTTGGGTCACCTGCGGCCTGACACACGAAAGATACAACACCACCGGACACGCCAATCTGATCCGTGGGAATCTTCGTGAACCTCGGCGCCACTACAACACACACAGAGAAGCATGCTACTGATGACATCACTCTTTATCTATATTCACTCATACACACATTGACTTACAGTGATTTTAAGATATTCAGTGCATTCAGAAAGTATTCACACCCCTTCATTTTATTCACATTTTTATGTTGCAGCCTTAAGATTAAATGCTTTAAATTTATATTTATAATCTACACTCTATAATCTACACATTATAATCTATAATCAAAACTTTGCAAATGTATTAAAAAATTAAATCACACATTGGCATAAGTATTCAGACCCTTTGCTATGACACATGAGATTGAGCTCAGGTGCATCCCATTTCTCTGGATCATCTTTGAGATGTTTCTTTGATTGGAGTCCACCGGTGGCAAATTGAATTGGTTGGACATGATTTGGAAAGGCACACACTGGAAGAAGTTTGGAGCAACCAGGACCAGGAGAGAGGTGACCAAGAACCCGATGGTCACTCTGGTTGAGCTTCATAGATCCTGTGTGGAGATGGGAGAATCTTCCAGAAGGACGACCATCACTGCAACACTCCACCGATCTGAGCTTTATGGCAGAGTGGCCCGACGGAAGCCACTCCTCAGTGCAAGACACATAAAAAAAGCACCTAAAGGACTCTCAGACTGTGGGAAACAAGATTCTCTGGTCTGATGAAATGAAGATTGAACTGTTTGTCCTCAATTCCAAGCGTCATGTCTGGAGGAAACCAGACACCCCTAATTAACTGCTCAATACCATCCCAAGTGAAGCAGGGACTGGGGACTGGTCAGGGATGATGGAAATTTGAACGCAGTGAAATACAGAAATATCCTTAATGAACACCTGCTCCTCAGACTGGTTCAACTTCCAACAGGACAATGACCCTAAACACACAGCCAAGACAACACTGGAGTGGCTACGGGACAACTCTGTGAATGTCCTTGAGTGGCCCAGCCAGAGCCCACACTTGAACCCGATTGAACATCTCTGAAGAGACCTGAAAATGTCTGTGCACTGACACTCCCCATCCAACCTGATGGAGCTTGGGAGGATCTGCAGAGAAGAATGGCAGAAAATCCCCAAATCCAGGTGTGCAAAGCTTGTCCCATCATACCCAAAAAGACTTGAGGCTGTAAATGTGCTTCAACTGAGTACTGAGTTAAGGGTCTGAATACTGTCAATGTGATATTTCAGTGTGGCACCGGGTCGTGGTCGAGCGTCCACCCGGAGAGAGGAAGCAGTAAGGGTGCATACACCTGAGCCAGATTATGATTAACACCTGTTTCTACTTGCAGTGAGGTTGGGGAGAGCTGTTTCTTCACAAGTAAGGCTTTAATTAATATACCCCATATAGCTTCTCAATAACTCATCGGTTTCAGCATAAGGTCTCTTGTCCCTGACTCTCTCTGCTTCTTGTCAGTGGCATGGTTCATGTAAACCGCTCTCCCCAAACTCACTATAATTACAAACAGGTGTTAATCACAATCTGGCTCAGGTGTAAAGAATTTTAACATAAGCCTGTAACATAACAAAATGTGAAAAACAATTAAGGGGTCTGAATACTTTCTAAATGCACTGTATATTTTATATGAGTATGTGTGTCATGACCTTGGTGTTGCTAACATCATACTTCAGGAACACATGAATTATGATCATCAGTATCACAGTCATTTATTATTATTTCTCTTTCATCACAGAAGAGTGTGTAGTGTTGCTGTTGTTTCATTCTTTGCTGTCCTTTTGATGAATTTATAACCAAGTCTCGCTGTCTACAGAGTAAAATATCTTCAAAGGCAGCATCCAAACTGAAATATAACCTCATAAATGACTGATTGAGAACACTTTATATAGACAATAACTTCTTGCCAAACAAACAACTGACTCGACTGTTTCCATTAGAGTTGTACATTATATAAGATATATGATACGATGGCGCCGCAGATGGCCGCCTCAGTGTGGAGCTCTCCAATTCTTTTGTTGTTTTTGTTTGTTTGTCCTTTAGTAATCTTTTTCCAGTCAGTTTTACCAAGGACGAAGTGCTGAACATTCGGCAGCACATACCAGACAATCTTTTCCCGGTTTTTGAATATTCAGACTTTTGCTGGACATTTTAGTCGGAGGCGCAGCTGTGTTATTTAAATGCGCTACAAGACGCAGAAGATGGAGACGAGTCAGCGCGCTGGTTAAACTCCGTCACCGCGGCGTTTGAACAGCACTGTCGATCATTCATCTTGTGAATCTCCACTCTCTTCCTAACAAAACTGATGAACTACATCTTCTCACACGTACTAATAAGGACTTCTCAAACTCTGATGCCTTGTGCTTCACTGAAACCTGGCTGAGTGAAGCCATTCCGGACAGCGCATTACATCTGCCGGGCTTCCAGCTGTTCAGAGCGGATCGTTAACGGGGACAACGAAAGGCGGTGGAACATGCTTTTACATCCACGAAAGTTGGTGTACAGATGTAACAACGTTAAACAGGATGTGCTGTCCTAATTTAGAAGCGCTCTTTATTAACTGTAAGCCGTTCTACTCGCCGCGGGAGTTTTCCTCGATTATTCTGGTGAGTGTTTACATTCCTCCAAACGCATCTGGGAACTTAGCGCTGCAACAGCTGGCTGATCAAATCTCAGACACGGAACAACAACACCCGGACTCACTTATTATTTTGAGGGATTTTAACAAAGAAAATCTCACACGTGAACTGCCCAAATACAGACAGCACATGACATGCCCCACCAGAGACAGGAATATACTGGATCACTGATATACCGCTGTAGAGGATGTATATCCCTCTGTCCCACGTGCAGCTTTGGGACTCTCTGATCGCTGTCTGGTTCATCATCTTCCAAACTACAGGCAGAAATTAAAATCGACCCAGCCAGTTGTAAGGACTGTAAGGAGATGGACTAATGAAGCAGAGCTGGAACTACAAGCCTGCTTTGGCAGCACTGATTGGAGTGTTTTTGAAGCTGCAGCTACAGACCTGGACGAGCTCACAGATACTGTTACATCATTCATCAGATTCTGTGAGGATATGTGCATCCCTACTAGGACTTTTCTAACATTCAATAACGATAAACCATGGTGTACAGGAAAACTCCGACAGCTTCGTCATGCCATAACGACACTGCATAAGTGTGGAGTGGCCTAAAACAATTACAGGACTCCTACCCCCAACGACTGGCTGATGACCTGAATGTGTTCTACTGCAGATTTGAAAGGCCCAATCTCACACCCCACACGCACACGGACCTTCACTACACACAAACATTAACACCTCCTCCTCCCCCCTCCTGCTACTCAACCTGCACTCAAGATCTGTGAAGACGATGTGTGCTGGGTCTTTCGGAAGCAAAGGTCAAGGAAGGCTTCAGACCCAGATGGCGTCTCACCAGCATGCCTTCGATCCTGTGCTAACCACAGGAATGGCCCCCATCTTCACACAGATCTTCAATATTTCACTGGAGCAGTGTAAAGTCCCATACTGCTTCAAACACTCAATTATCATCCTTGTCCCAAAGAAACCCAAGATCACAGGACTCAACAACTGCAGATCTGTCACTCTGACGTCTGTGGTCATGAAGTAATTTGAGAGACTGGTGTTGGCCCACCTGAAGGACATCACTGGACCCTTTGTATATCCCTATGGAGCAAACAGGTCTGTGGATGATGCAGTCAATATGGGATTGCATCATGTCCTGCAACATCTGGACAGACCAGGGACATACGCAAGAATCCTAATTGTGGACTTCAGTTCAGCTTTCAACACCATCATCCCAGATATACTACAGAATAAACTACACCAGCTCTCTGTGCCCACCTCTATCTGTCAGTGGATCTCCAGCTTTCAGACAGATATGCAGCAGCTAGTGAGAGGAAATTCACTACCAGCACCTGTACGATCAACACTGGTGCCCCCCAGGGATGAGAGCTCTCCCCACTACTCTTCTCCCTGTACACAAATGACTGCACCTCCAA
>NC_068284.1:49487044-49512044 GCF_025860055.1 Xyrauchen texanus
AGCTGGACGGGCTCGCCTTCGTTTCGTGCCGACAGAAATACAGCTCTCTGCGGTAAGACTCGCGGTGGTGGCTTGTGTGTTTACATCAACACGGAATGGTGCAAGAACTCTATGCTAGTCTCTAGTTACTGTTCATCGCTGTTGGAGCTTGTGACTGTTAGATGCAGACCTTTTTATCTACCACGGGAATTCCCCGACGGACTGTTTATTGTCGCCGGAGATTTCAACCATGCAAATCTCAAGACAGTGCTCCCTAAATTCCATCAGTATGTGGACTTTGCAACGAGAGGGGCGAACGCGTTTGATCTTGTTTACACAAACATCCCAGAAGCGTAGCGGGCGGAGCCCCGCCCCCACCTCGGCTACTCAGACCACATCTCTGTTATGTTAATTCCAGCGTACAGACCGCTCATCAGACGCACAAAACCGCTTCAGAAGCAGGTGAAAACCTGGCCAGCAGGAGCCATCTCTGCTCTTCAGGACTGTTTTGAGTGTACTGACTGGCACATGTTCAGGGAGGCTGCAATATATGGCGATTCTACCAACTTGGAGGAATACACAGCATCAGTGACCAGCTACATCAGCAAGTGCATTGATGATGTCACTTTCTCCAAGACCATCACCACACGCTCCAACCAGAAGCCGTGGATGACTGCGGAGGTCGCGACGCTGCTGAGGTCCCGAGACTCCGCCTTCAGAGCAGGCGATAAGGCAGCCCTAAGAACAGCTAGGGCCAAACTGTCACGGGCAATCAGCGAGGCAAAGCGCGCATACGCCCAGAGAATCCACAGTCACTTCCAGGACAGCGGTGACACGCGGCGCATGTGGCAGGGCATCCAGGCCATCACCAACTACAGGACAACATCAGTTGCCTGTGACAAAGATTACTTACACCCATCATCATGAAGTGCTTCGAGAGGCTCGTCATGAGGCAGATTAAGACCCAGCTGCCCCCCTCACTAGACCCACTGCAGTTTGCGTATCGTTCAAACCGTTCAACGGACGATGCCATCACCACAACCCTCCATCTGGCCCTCACCCACCTAGACAATAAGGACTCATACGTTCGAATGCTGTTCATAGATTTCAGCTCAGCATTCAACACAATCATTCCCCAGCACCTGATTGGAAAGCTGAACCTGCTGGGCCTGGACACCTCCCTCTGCAACTGGATCCTGGACTTCCTGACTGGGAGACCTCAGTCAGTCCGGATCGGGAACAGCATCTCCACCACCACCACACTGAACACTGGGGCCCCCAGGGCTGTGTGCTCAGTCCACTGCTGTTCACTCTGCTGACTCACGACTGTGCAGCAATGCACAGCTCGAATCACATCATCAAGTTCAGCCGATGACCACGACCGTGGTGGGTCTCATCAGCAAGAACAACGAGTCAGCATACAGAGAGGAGGTGCAGCGGCTGACGAACTGGTGTAGAGCCAACAACCTGTCCCTGAATGTCGACAAAACAAAGGAGATGGTTGTTGACTTTAGGAGAGCACAGGGTGAACACACTCCGCTGAACATCGGCGGCTCCTCTGTGGAGATCGTCAAAAGCACCAAATTCCTTGGTGTTCACTTGGCGGAGAACCTCACCTGGTCCCTCAACACCAGCTCTATCACCAAGAAAGCCCAGCAGCGTCTCTACTTTCTTCGAAGGCTGAGGAAAGCACATCTCCCAACCCCCATCCTCACTACATTCTATAGAGGGACTATTGAGAGCATCCTGAGCAGCTGCATCACTGCCTGGTTTGGGACTTGCACCGTTTCGGACCGCAAAGCCCTGCAGAGGATAGTGAGGACAGCTGAGAAGATCATTGGGGTCTCTCTTCCCTCCATCAAAGACATTTACAAAAAACACTGTATCCATAAAGCAACCAGCATTGTGGTCGACCCCACACACCCCTCACACAAACTCTTTACCCTCCTCCCGTCTGGCAAGAGGTACCGAAGCATTCGGGCCCTCACGGCCAGACTGTGTAACAGCTTCTTCCCCAAGCCATCAGACTCCTCAATACTCAGAGACTGGTTTGACACACACGTGTCCTGAGTTGCACTTTAATAACTGTCACTTTATAACTGTCTGCTACCTCAATAACTGCTATGTGCATAGAACATTATCTCATAGTATGTTATGTTTACATTTTAGAAACTGTCATCTTTTTGCACTACTGAGTACTGGTCGGTGCTGCACTGTCTATTGTCCTGTTCATTGTCAGTAATTTGTTGTACTGTCCTGTACTTTTTGCACATGTTTGCATGTGCACTTTATATAGGTATATATAGGTAGTTTATATAGGTATTTTATTTCGTTGTGTAGTGTCATGTGGTCCTATGTTGGTCCTTTGTTGTTTTTATGTAGCACCATGGTGCTGGAGGAACGTTGTCTCGTTTTGCTGTGTACTGTACTAACTGTATATGGTTGAAACGACAATAAAAACCACTTGACTTGACTTGACTTGAAAATGTCTGAGGATAAAATCCTCAATTGTTGTCCTAACTCATATCTGAGAAATGTTTGAGTTCATATTGAGATCTCTGATGTGGGCAGAATTCGGTATCTTGAGCACAATTTGACACATTGTTGAGAAACTGTAGCGGAGACACATGTGAGTCTTCATTTATAGAAACATCTGAGAAGCAGAAGACATCAGTAAAAGTAGAGACGTTCATGAGATTAAACTCTATATAGCTTTCTCTACTAAAGCGTCACATGTCGACGGTGCAGTGACTGTGTTGAGGTCGTGACCCTGCTTACATCACAGCTTTACCGTAGTGATCTGCCAGATGTTCAGTTGCTCCACAAAAAACAGTTAAACAGCAGCTAACGACCGGTGCGTCACAATTCTACTGTTAATTTAACAGTGGAAATGCAATATTCCCAAACCGCCTCCAGCACAGACTGAATACTGCGTAAATGTGTCTGATAATCAGTGCAGAGCAGTAACTACTACACTCACACTAACTTCATACATTTGTTTTGCTAGTAACAAGAATTTTTTCCAATGAGTAGCACAACAAAACACTACATCACTGCTTTTAATGTCAACCTGATGTAATAATCCATCTTCTGAACCGTCCTCATATTGTCCGATCATATCTGTAGCACTGAAGAGTCTGATTCAATCTAGTGAATCGTTTTGGCTTCGCTATAGGCTATGCATTATTAAATTTAATTTATACTGACTGATCTCAGTTCAGGAGACTCTGTGCTGTCATTAAAGGGTTAAAGTCATGTGACCGAACAACATGGCGCTGATCACAGCGGAGCTTATCTTTGGAAGAAACACCAACAAAACTGCATCTGGTAAGAAACTGAATAAAGTTTTTACATTGAAACCTGTTTGAGTCAAAAGATTAGAGTCTCTAGTTTCATCCGATATGACATTTTAAACATTTGAGCAATTGTTCGTGAAATGGTGCGCTGTTAAACACAATATTCCTACAAACACAGTAAATTATCACATTACTATTTATTTTAAAAATTCACTTTTTTAAAACCCTTTTCACAAACAAGATAATTTTTCCTCTCAATGAATTCAAAATAATGTTATTTAATTTCATTGTCACACATAAACTTCCCCAAATATGTGTTACCCAAGTAATGCACTTACTACAAGTAACTAAACTGGATGGATGATCTAACATTCATGGCGTAGTCGGCACAGACGTGAGAAGGAAGGTAAATCCTCATCGAGCTGCTGATCCAAGCCATCTCCATTTAAAGAATCAAAAGACTTTACTCAACACGGTGGAGTTTAATACAATCGATTCTAACTTCACTAGCATGGCAACTAACCACACGCCAATCCATAGTATTTCTACAGCCAAGAGTGATTCAAGGCGGGTTCCTTGGATTATTGCAACTCTTGACAAAATATACTCAAATCCAAAGAGTCAATAAAGAGACATCATAAAAGGATGATATGGGATAAAAGAGAGCTGTGATGAATGTACAGCTCTGCTTGAATTCAAGTGAATGTAGTGAAAGAAAGTCAAAGTTTGTGTTTTGTAAAAGAGTTGAAGGTCAAAGCAAGTAGGGTATGGGTTAGGTTAGATAGATTAGTGATGCTTTGTGAGAAAAGCAGTATATAAAATTAACAACTGTTACTATAATAACCCCCTCTGTTGAGGAATAACTTAAAGTTAATGTGACATTTTACAAAACAAAGGAACAAATGGAATTAAGGTTTTAAAAAAATGCACTGTACAGCCATGGCCAAAAGTATAGGCAGTGACATACATTTTGTGTTTGGCAACGTTTTCTGCTTCAGTTGTTGTGGTGTTGATTCACATTGTTTCTAGATTACTGCGCAGAATGATCGGATGCATTTTAAATAATTGCAAAAATCTTCATTGGCCAAAAAAAGAACCAAATTTCACAGGTTTTTTTGGCCCTGACACAAAATGACCAGCTAACATCATTTCACTCATCATATCAGCAGCACCTGGGAAAGTGTGAACGAGCACTAGTCAGGTGACATCACTTTATCATTCTGATTGGATTATAAGAGCAGACTGATGCTATAAAAGGAGGGAAGAAGTGCTTCCAATCATTGTGTTCTTGTTCGCGACGGCTACCTCTAAAGAATGACGTGTAGGCATCATCGCTTTGCATCAAAATGGCCTCACATGCAAGGAAATTGCTGCAGAGAATATTGCATCTGAAAGAACCATTTACCGGATCATCAAGATCTTCAAGGAGAGACGTTCAACTGCAGTGAAGAAGGCTTCAGGACGTCCCAGAGTGTCCAGCAGGTGCCAGGACCGTCTCCTCCTGAGGAGTCCGCTATGGAAGCGTGTCAGCACCAGTGCAGAGCTCAAGATTGGCAGCAGGTTGGTGTGAGGGCATCTGCACGCACAGTGAGGCGAAGAATTTTGGGAAATGGCCTGGTGTCAAGCAGGGCAGCAAAGAAGCCACTTCTCTCCAAGAAAATCATCAGGAAATACAAGGATTGGACGGCAGAAGACTGGTGCAAAGTTGTGTTCTCTGATGAAGCCCCCTTCTGACTGCTTGGGTCATCTGGAAAATTGATAGTCTGGAGAAGAAAAGGTGAACGCTGCCATGAGTCCTGTGTCATGCCAACATCCTGAAGCATCCTGAGACCATCCATGTGTGGGGTTGCTCTTCATCACAGGGAGTGGGCTCTCTCACAATCCTGCCCAAAATCACTGCCATGAATAACGAACGGTATCAAAACATCCTGCAAGAGCAACTTCTCCCTACAATCCAGGAGCAATTTGGTGATGATCCGTGCAATTTCCAGCATGATGGAGCACCATGTCACAAGGCAAGAGTGACAATGAAGTGGCTCGGAGATCATTACATTGAAATTTCCCGGATCATAATCCCATAGAGAACCTGTGGTCAATCCTCAGAAAGCGAGTGGACAAACAGAAGCCCACAAACTGTGATCAACTCCGAGCACTAATAAGGCAAGAATGGATCTCATCAGTCAGGATTTGGCCCAGAAGCTGATATCCAGCATGCCAGAGAGAATTGCAGAGGTTATGCAGAACAAGGGTCAACACTGTAAATATTGACTCTTTGCATATATCGAATGTTTTTGCCAATAAAAGCCTTTAAAACTCATGAAACGCTCATCATTGTTTTCCAGTGTACCATAGAAACAAGTGAAAAAATAATCTACAAATACTGAAGCAGCAAACTTTTCAAAACACAAAATTTATGTCACTGCCAATACTTCTGGCCACGGCTGTACTATAGATTGGAAACGGAATCAGAGTGAAGAGAGCTGAAAATCTCTCATAGTCTCAGTATCAGTTTGCTTAGTTTCTGCTTACAACACAAGAGCTGTGTAAGTGGAGACACAGATAAACTAAACACATGGGAAACTATCACCCATCTCTCAGGCCCATAGAGAGAGAGAGAGAGAGAGACAGAGAGAGAGAGAGAGAGAGAGCGAGAGAGAGAGAGAGTTTTACGGTCTCTTTATTACAAAAAGGTTAAAACAATAAGAGTAATAAATCACGCAATTATGAGTGTAGTTTTACAAGCAGCATTACTCAAATATAAATGTGCACACAGTCATCAGGGTCAACTTCATATATACACTGATTTACTCCCCATTTGTATTTGAGCATTTGCAGATCATTTATCAACTTAAAATAGCTAAACTCTATGTTAATATGGGATTATATTAATCCCTTTAGTACTGAAATAACATCAGTTGAACCCTTTTCACTCTTTTTCTTGACAACCATCTTCGCTTGCCCAAATAAATAGTTTAATAAAACATGACTCTTCATTCTACTTCTGCTATACTTGGGCCCATAAATAACCCTTGCAGGTGTAAATCTTCCCCCAGGGTTTGACACCACTCTTCTAATTTATAAAATAATGGTTGTAATCTTGGACTGGCGACCTGTCCAGGGTGTCCCCCGCCTTTCACCCAATGTTAGCTGGGATAGGCTCCAGCCCCCCGCGACCCTGTACACAGGATAAGCGGTTGACGATGGATGGATGGATGGATGGTTGTAATCTTGCACAATTAAAAAATAGGTGAAAGACAGTTTCATGTACTCCACAAAAAGGACAAGCCTCCCCGACCTGTGGATCAAGGTGTGCTCTGTGTCTGTTATACCATGCACAATCCTCCATTGCAGGTCTCCAGTTCTTCTCTCAATAGCAGCCTTTAGGGGAAGTGCTTGAGCCAAGGATCTCCTACCATTTAGACTCTCTCACACTCTAAAGCTGAAGAAGATGCGACACCTTTACACACAGTACATAAATAGCTTTCTTTTCTCCATTTCTAAAAAATCCCAGCTGAGGTGTCTTAAAAGAAAGCAAATCATTCACCAATTTCTAATATCAGGTGAGAAATTCAGCTCTGGGAAGACAGAAGCCTCTTCCTCGCCAATAGGTGTCACTAAAGACAAGTTAGGGTAACCCATTTGAGTCAACAGTCTCTCTGTCACCCGAACTGATAATATGTCCAGTTTTGAAGCCAAATTCTCAGCAGAAATACATCTTTCCTCAGAAACAAAAAGTCAAATTTTGGTAATATTTGCAGTCCACAATGCTTTTCTGAGGGATACTGAATTTATAAGATCTAAATCCAGTGCAGAATTAAAAAACAGTGGTTCTTCTCTCAGACATAGTCACTTCACACCATTTTGCTCCTGAGAGAAACTGAAAAATGTCCATGATTTTAACATAGATCTATAGAAAAATGTCAGTCCTGACAGGTCTAGTTTTTTGGTATCCATAAAAAACAAGTGCCGGTCAAATCCCATGTTGCCCGCTCTCTTCAGGAGGGCACAGGTTATCCCAGCCCAGCTTACATCCTCCCCATATAAGAGTCTCTGTACCACCTGGAGTCTAAAAGCTCTGACTCTGGATCTGATGTCAACTAGTCCCTGTCCTCCTTCCTGTATTGACAGATAGAGCACTGGTGTCTTCAACCAGGTGCTGTTGAATTCTTCTTACTGGGTGATCTGGAGGCTCTAGAACCATCATTTTGTGCTACAGAGATGATGCAACCAGGTTGTTACAGACCAGGATTCTCCCCCTGTAGGACAGCTGGGGTAGCAACTATATCCAGTGAGACATCCGAGCACACACTTTTCCACTAGACCCTCCCAATTTTTTTTCTATATTCATCTGTTCCTAAAAACACCCCTAGATATTTAAAACCTGCTCTCCCCCACTGCAAACCACAAGGTAGTGATGGACTAATAAAGTCTTGACCACACCACAGAGCATCACTTTTTGGCCAATTAACTTTGGCTGAAGACGATTTCCCATAACATTCCAAAGCCTTTTCTAAACATTGAACATCACTTTGACTTCTTATTAAAACTGTGATATCGTCTGCATATGCAGAGAGCCGGATAAGGCATTTAAAATCCAATGTATTGAGCTGTAAACCTGTTAGCTGTCTTCTCAATCTACACAGCAAAGGCTAAACGGCTATACTGCAAAGTTTACCTGAAATAGGACAACCTTGCCTAATGCTTCTGTTGACTTTTACAGGAATACTGAGGCCACCAGCTATTATAATCATACATGTGGCCCAAGCATACAACAGTTTTATTTAGGAAATAAAATAGTCCCCAAAACCAAAAACCTTTAAGGTATCAAAAAGAAAAGTATACTCTGTCAAAAGCCTTTTCCTGGTCTAATGACAGAAAACCTATATTGGTGTTGTTATAAGAGGCAAAATCAAAAATGTCTCATACCAAATATAAATAGTCAATTATGGATCTATTTTTTATACAATATGACTGATCTTTATGTATAATTGTATGCAATACACCATTTACCCTGTTGGACATACATTTAGAAAATATTTTTGTAATCAGAGCCTAAAATTGCTACAGGTCTCCAGTTCTTCAAGAGAGTTAGGTCACTTTTTTGAGGAGTAGGGTTAAAACTGCCCGCTGACAACTCAAAGGAAAAATTCCTTCATTAATGCATTTTTGGAGTACCTCAAAATAATCATGTCCATTAACATTCCAAAAACTCTTATAAAATTCGGCCGGTAATCCATCCAATCCTGGTGCACGTCCTGAGGAGAGTCCCATAACAACAGCAGTAACCTCTTCAAAGGTGAGTTCAGTCTCTTGTGTTCTACTGTTAACACAGAAAGATCTTGTAGCGGTTGATTTTTACACTGTTCATCCGAGTTGTCAGCAGCATATAAACTAGAAGAGAAATCCACCGCAAGTTTGCGCATCACTACTGGGTCTGAAGTGTTATGTCCATTGTTATCTTTTAAAATGAGCATCTGTTTATTGCTCCAAATTAAAGAAATAAGAAGGTCCATCCATGTTTCTTATTGTTGAAAAACTACTTTTTACAAGAGCTCCTTTAACTTTTTTTATTTAAAAAGCAGCTCAGCTGATTTTTTTTCAGTCCACAGTTCTTGTAGATTCCCAGCAACTATATCATTCATGTTCTTTTCAATGTCCAAGATCTCTTTTTCCAACCACTCTAATGTCTTTTTCAAAACTAAAGAGGAATGAGATGAAACCTCTTATGTGCACATTACCAACATAACCATACCATGGTTATGATATGGTGTGGCAGAACGACCCTCCCCTCCCTCTCTTCATCGTCGCTCTGCCTCTTAGGGCGGTCCTTCAGCCAAGCCCATGATGGGAGTTGTTAAGGATAAGAGAAGAGGTGCATATTAAATAATCCTCATTGGGGCAGCTGATGATGAGGCACACATGAAATGGATGGAGCCTCATCAACGCTGCCATAAAAATGCAGAGCGTGCATCTTCTCACGGAGCCGAACACACTAGCGTCCTCAGAGTGGGAAAGACACTGAACCCCAAGTTGCTCCCAATGGCAGGCTAGCGCCTTGCATGGCAGCTCTGCCGTCATTGGTGTGTGAATGTGTGTTAAAAAGGCACTATATAAGTGCAGACCATTTACCAATAACCATGTAGATCGCCAGCGGAGCTACCGCCCCACGGACCATGGAGTGTAGCGTGTGCGGCCACCGGTCGCTGCCCATGACCTGAATCTGAAGATACCTGATTCCCCTTAATTTTGGACACTTTCCCCCTTGGACACTGTATTCCCCTATTTGGACATTTTATGTTTTTTTATTATTTCTTTGTTATTAGCCATTTTTATTGATTCCATTCACAAAATAAATATAACACAAAATACTGAATCAAATTATATACATTAAGTATTATTATTTCTAATAAATGCCCCTCTTGACACCACTGTGTCTGTCTCTTGCTCTTTCCGGACAGTCATGAATCATGATGGTGCACAGATAGAGATAGTACAGACTCTAAGGGTTAAGGTAAACTTAGACTTTGGTAATATGTCACATTGAAATTCTACTTTGATTTTCCCCACTGTCTATGTTTTGTGGACAATGGGGAACACAGGGCTGGTTATGTAGATGTAAGACTTTTTCAATTTATCAATCCTGTGAGCTGGCAGACAGCAAAACAGCTTACATCTACAGACTCTGTTATGCCTTTGGTGTGGTGTATGATCTCAGAGCAGGTTGGCAGAAAAGGAGTTCTCTCAGCAGGTATACTCATAAGAATCGTGGAGAAGTGGAGGACTGTTGAGGGTCCTACAGCTCCAACAACAAGTTGTGATGTGAAGCCTCACATCAACACACAGACCTGAAAAACAGCTAGAGCTCATCTTTCTTGTAACTGTATCTCTAATAATCCTCTGGGTACTCCTCTACATATCTCTGACCATTTCTTCATCCAGTTCTCTGTTACTAATCCCTTCTTCCTTTCCTCTCACTCCACATAAGGTCTCCTTCCGCCGCAACCTTCACACTCTCTCACCCACTCACTCCTCTTCAATGGTCTCTGCATCTCTTCCTTTCACTAACAACTCTTCTTAATTGTCAACGAAGCCACAAATGCTCTTTGCTTAACATTAATTCTTTCTTAATCTCGTATTACCTCCAGGCCAGCACATGCTGCACCCTTTAGCCGCTGGCTGTCAGAGACACTTCGTGAACACCACACCGAGATCAGGGCAGCGGAGAGAAAGTGCCACAAGTCAAAAGGCCCTGCTGACCTGATCAAGTATCAATCTCTTCTCTTTCTCCTCTAGTGTTACGGCTGCTATGGTTGACTATTGCCAGAATAAGATCAGTAACACTTCAGATTCCCACAAACTGTGTTCAACTTTCTCTTCTCTATCCTCCCCCACCTCCTCCCACTACTATCTGACTGCTTATGACTGCCACGTTTTTTACTGACAAAGTAGCGAGCAACAGCAGCCAGTTCTCTGCACCACACACCCAAAACAGCTCATTCCCCCATCCCATCCTCTGTTCTCCTCTTTCTCTCCTCTCTCCAATACTGAGATCTCCAAAGTGCTTCTTTATTAACCGTCCTATCACCTGTCCCCTTGACCCTATCCCCTCCCATCTTCTTCAAGATGCCCATCAATCAATCGTGTCTGCACTCACACATAATCAACACATCTCTTACAACTGGAAACTTTCCCAACACATTCAAGCAGGCTTGATTAACCACAGTACTCAAAATACCAACACATAGCCTCACAGTAGTCGATAACTACAGACAGGTCTCTCTCCTACCCTTCTTATCTAAAACTCTTGAGAGACTTGTATTCATCCAGTTGTCTGCTTTTCTTACACATAACAGTCTACTTGACATACTTTAGTCAGGCTTCAAAAAAGGACACTCAAAGGAGACAACCCTTATGTCAGATGGAAAGAGATAACTCCAAATCATCTTATCATTCTCCTTGACTTGTCTGCTGGCTTTGACACGGTGAACCACTCCTCTCTGATCTGCTATCACAGGAACTGCTCTTGAATGGTTTTATTCATTCCTCATAGGCAGATCCTTCAAAGACACCTGGAGAGGAGAGATGTCCAAGTCTCACCAGCTAACCATTGGTGCGGCCAATAAACTAGTGGTCTGGTGTTCCCATTGCAAAGAGGTACAAAGTCCATTTCATGATAGTTCACTGTCTCTGTGGATGATTGAGCTTCCATCCTCAACACAACCTGCTTAAACCATCTCAACATTAAGGAACCAGCTGAAATCACATCTGTTCCATGAGCACATAACCAATCCATACTAATTGCACTTCCTATTTAATAACATTTAAAAAGTCTCTTTATTCTTCCCTAGCATACAAGATTTGGTAATAAAATAATCCCATATAAATCTGATAACAGTGAAAATAGCCGGGGTCTGTGTATCTCAGCAAGTATTGATGCTGACTATCACACCTGAAGTCGTGAGTTTGAATTCAAGGCGTGCTGAGTGACTCCAGTCAGGACTCCTAGGCAACCAAATTGGCCCGGTTGCTAGGGAGGGTAGAGTCACATGGGGCAACCAAATTGGCCCGGTTGCTAGGGAAGGTAGAGTCACATGGGGTAACCAAATTGGCCCGGTTGCTAGGGAGGGTAGAGTCACATGGGGTAACCTCCTCGTGGTCACTATAATGTGGTTCTCGCTCTCAGTGGGGCATGTGGTGAGTGACTCCAGTCAGGTCTCCTTAGCAACCAAATTGGCCCGGTTGCTAGGGAGGGTAGAGTCACATGGGGTAACCTCCTCGTGGTGGTGATTAGTGGTTCTCTCAATGGGGCGTGTGGTGAGTTGTGTGTGGATCGTGGAGAGTAGCATGAGCCTCCACATGCTGTGAGTCTCCGCGGTGTCATGCACAACGAGTCACGTGATCAGATGCGCGGACTGACGGTCTCAGAAGCGGAGGCGACTGACACTTGTCCTCCGCCACCCAAATTGAGGTGAGTAACCGAGTCACCACGAGGACTTACTAAGTAGTGGGAATTGGCCATTCCAACATTGGGAGAAAAGGAAAAAAAAAACAAAAAGAAAAACGTAGTATAACACAAACTAATACAAGCTGCGAAAGTGAAGGGTTACTAATCAGGGCTGGACTGGGAAGATAAATCAGCCCTGGATTTTCATGGCAACTGGCCCAAAAAAGTTGTTGAATGGGTGTTCGCTGTCCTTTTCTGCATATCGCAGCACTGTATTGTGGTCAGTTCTGCATAACGCGGCGGCTCATTTTAGCTTATCGCGGCCCATATGGCACGTTTTGCGGACGACCCACCGGCCCGCTCCGTCCGCCCGATGGCCAGTCTGCACCTAATTGGCCCCAAAGTGCGTCGGCCCACCGGGAAAATGCCCAGTATGCCAGATTGTTTAGGAGCTCATAATGAGCAGTTTAGAGTAACTCAAGTGAGAAGTTTGACAAACTGAAAGTATATTCAGCAGCACTGCTGGTAATGTCTTCTGCCTTCGAGCCCGTGCGGGAGATTTCACTCGTGCTGTTGGTAAACGTATGCAAATGTGTCACTAAAATGCAGATTGTATCCGCACTGTCAGGTCATCAAAGGTAAACTGCAAAATCAATGCGCAGATATTCTAAAATGAGTTTATTTCCTTCGCTCGAGGAAACACACAGACGACTGAAGAAGAGTGTTTGTTCACTTTACTGTCAGTCCTCGTCAAGCTTCAATCAGAGCATCTTCACAGGCCGCTGACGCGCACACGTCACATGGAAATCACAGTTTGAGCACTCTTTGAGAGATGACAGGTCCAAATATAGAGAGAATTTAAGGCGTATCATTATCACACACTCACCGCACTGTTTCTCTGCTCTTTATTTCTAGTTGTGTTTCAGCTTCATGTCCTGGTTTTCATAATCCCCAGTGGTCTGATCCGGTTTTCCTGCAATCAGACACAAAACAACTGTTACATAAGATACAAGAAAGATTCTCTCATAAAGCAACGAGAGACTTACAGTAATTTAATCATGATGTTCTCCGACACGAAGCCAATAAAACACAGCAATGTTCAATAAACACTTGCAGCTACACAGCGCAGCACTGCTAACCAGCGGTGGGACAATATATCGGATTTCTAAATATCGTGAACCATATTGAGACAATTTCAGAATTTGCAACATTGTTTTCTGTCCATGTGATCACACAGTAGTTGAAGCGACCCGTCACATGACAGAAATCTTTTACACTATAGTGAATATGTGTTTGCACAATTTAGCTTTTAGAAATGTAGAAACTGGAATAGCAGTAAAATATGTTTATGCAGTTTTTGACATATTAATTGATCGAATGATAATGATTAAATGTGATTATAATAACGATGAGTTTTATTGCTTGTCATGGACCAGATCAGCCTGTAGCAACTATTTTAGTATGTTTATTAGTTTATTCATCTTTTCTTATAAAGTTATTAGAGAATCTCTTATTATTTGAACTTTGAGTATTTGTATTGTGTATTAGACAACTTTATTCTGATGAGAAATTATAATTATTCATTTAGAATACATTTTTCAAAAAAATAAATAATTTTCTGTCATACATTTCATTTCCGTGTTATATCAAATTGAGATTGAAGTTCATATGGTACGCCCACCCTATCACGTGAGTGAAACGGCCGACTGCTTTCTGTCAGTGCGTCTGTGTGACGTTAAGATTAAAAGAATCGAGTGTTCAGATTATTGTTTTCTCTCTATCTGAAGATGATTCTCATCTTTTGGTGCATCGAGGCGTTTCCTGTCTAACTGTTGCCTTGTCAACCGTCTCTCTCTCTCTCTCTCTTCTCTGTCTTCATCTCTACTGGGCGAGTTTGTGGACAGCTTAGACCGGAGACCGCTGGGAATACCGTTTCTATGGCAACCATCAAAACCCTCAGTACTCTTGATCCCTGTCCAGCTGTCACATGACCGCGAGCGCTGGCGGATTGAGGTGAAGAGACATGCTTGTAATAATGTCAGCAGACTCATCAAATTATGATATGTGATAGGTCAAAATCCAAATAACATGCATAAACTGGGTGAATCTCACAAAATCTGCCAAGAACATGTCCAGCTCATATTTCACCCAAAATCAAGATAAAAAGAAGTTTATTTCCTTTGAATCCTTTATTTCCTTTTATTAATTAATTTCTCATAACTGTAATGTGAAAAATAATATATTATTTCTGTTGTGAAGTATTTATAAATCATGGCGGCCTTTATTATAACGTTTGTAAAAATCATTGAGAAAAATGATAATTACAAACAACCAGATGCATTACAACAACAGTCAATCATAACATTGTATTTGTGTTTGTTGTTGTGGGGGATTATACTGATATTATTCTTAATATCATTAACTCCTCACTATGTTTAGGACATGTCCCAAGAAACTTTAAAATGGCAATTATCAAACCGCTTATTAAGAAGCCACAACTTGATCCTGGAGAACTTGCTAATTATAGACCGATTTCAAATCTCCCTTTTATGACAAAAATACTAGAAAAGGTAGTATCCTCCCAAATATGTTCATTTCTACAGAGAAATAGTATATATGAAGAATTTCAGTCAGGATTTAGGCCTCATCACAGTACAGAGACTGCACTTATCAGAGTTACACATGACTCTTATCATCTGATCGCGGCTGCATTTCTCTTCTAGTGCTTTTAGATCTTAGTGCTGCATTCGACACGATAGATCACGACATTCTCTTGAATAGGCTGGAGAATTATATTGCATCTAGTGGAGTTGCATTAGCATGGTTTAGGTCATATTTTAGACCGCTACCACTTTGTCTATGTAAATGAGGAATTGTCAAACCAAACAAAAGTAAAGTATGGAGTGCCACAGGGATCAGTTTTAGGGCCTCTGCTTTTCTCCATGTATATGCTTCCCCTGGGAGATATTATCAGGAATCGTGGAATATGTTTCCACTGCTATGCTGACGATACACAACTTTATATTTCTTCAAAACCTGATGAGATTTCACATTTCTCAAAATTAGCAGAGTGTATCAATTAAATAAAAGATTGGATGGCCAGAAATTTCCATCTACTCAATTCTGATAAAACAGAGGTTCTAATTATTGGACCAAAAACCTCTAAAAATAAGCCACTAAAATATAATTTGACTCTAGATGGATGTTCTGTTACATCATCTTCAACAGTGAAGAACTTAGGTGTTATATTTGATACCAATCTGTCCTTTGAAAATCAAATTAGAAATGTTTGTAGAACAGCATTCTTCCACCTAAGAAATATTGCTAAATTAAGGCACATGCTCTGTTGCTGATGCCGAAAAACTAATTCATGCGTTCATGACCTCAAGACTAGATTATTGTAATGCATTACTGGGAGGATGTCCAGCAAGATCAATAAATAAACTTCAATTGGTTCAAAATGCAGCAGCCAGAGTGCTGACGAGAACCAAGAAATATGATCATATTAGCCCCATTTTATCATCGTTACATTGTTACCTGTTACATTACACATTAATTATACTATTCTGTTAACTACATACAAAGCTTTGAATGGCCTATCTCTGCAGTATTTAAGTGATCTTCTGTCATGCTATATTCCATCACGTTCATTACGATCGCAAAATTCTGGCCTGTTAATAGTTCCAAGAATATCAAAATCCACTAAAGGAGGTAGATCCTTTTCATATTTGGCACCTAAACTATGGAATAGTCTCCCAAACACTGTTCGAGATGCAGACACACTCTCTCAGTTTAAGTCTAGACTAAAGACTCATCTATTTATCCAGGCATACACCTAATTTATCCTCCAACACACAATTAGGCTGCTTTAGTTGGGTCTGCCGGAACCAGAAACCAGAAACATTGAGCATGATTTATAACTCTGCAATAAATTGTATGGCATCTATGCTTACATCTTATTATTTGCTTCCCTGTCTGAACCTCGGGACTCCTATCCTGAGGTCACCAGAACCGGCTGGATCCAGCACCATTCCTGCTTCATGTTGGACTCCACTGCTTCATGTCGCTGAATGATGATGACTAAATGCAGCCGGTGCCAGCCAAACATCACTTCAGTCTATTATGATGGACTTCAGAGGATGAAGGTTTTCACCAAAACTACAAATTATGCAATTAAAAAATAAAAATGTAACAAAATATTATATATGCAATATAATTTCATATTTATTGATGAAATACTTTGATTTGTTCATTTTTAAAAAGCTCAAATGTGACCAAAATGATGAGAAACTAATCAAATATAATGAGTAAAATTAATATTATAAACTAATATACTAAGTTAGAAGGTCCTTGTATAATTAACAGCATTAACTGATCATTTATTTCATATGTTATCAAAAGGGACATTATAAGAATTCGGAATAGAAAACCGAAATCTAGTCGAGTCTAGAGCTTGAGTATGAGAATCAGCCCCTATATAAGAGCCAAAGCTTCAGATTTAGACCAATCAACTCAATAGAATTTAGAAAAGTAATTAATAATTGTGTGGAGGCAAGGCATACATTTACATTTACATTTATGCATTTGGGAGATGCTTTTATCCAAAGTGACTTACTTATTACAGGGACAATCCCCCCAGAGCAAACAGGGGTTAAGTGTCTTACTCAAGGACACAATGGTGGTGACTGTGGGGATCAAACCAGCAACCTTCTGAGTACCAATGTATTATACAGAGCACTTATTACAGGGACAATCCCCCCAGAGCAACCTGGAGTTAAGTGCCTTACTCAAGGACACAATGGTGGTGGCTGTGGGGATCAAACCAGCAACCTTCTGATTACCAGTTATGTGCTTTAGCCCACTACACCACCACCACTCTATAGATCTAGAAGGGTCGGAGACGAATACTAAAATATCTGCGTAAAGCAAAAGTTTATGCATCACACCTCCTGCCATCACCCCTGGAGAATCATCTTCCTTTCTTATCACAGCTACTAATGGTGCCAGGGCAAGACAGAACAATAATGGGGGAAGAGGGCAACCCTGCCGGTGCCCCCATCCAGAGTAAATTAATCCATTAGTTTGTACCGCTGCTTAATCCACCTTAATCCATCCAATAATGTATTCCTGAACCGGTACATTTCCAAAATCTTAAAAAGATAATCCCATTCTACCATATCAAATGACTATTCAGCATCAAGTGAGATGCAGCGACTATATAAGACAGCTATTAAAAAACCTTTGATTTAATCACCTTGAACAAAACTGAAAATCATAAATACATATTTTATCTCAAAATAAATGTGATCGTTTCAGGGATTTTCATTAACTACATAACTTTGTAACATAATTATAAATATAATACAATTAATGCAATATGAGCATCAAGAAATGTAAACACGGATAGTTCACCTAAAAACAGACATATGGATTTAGAACAACAAGAGGGTGAGTAAATGATGACAGAATTGTCCTTTTACTTTAAGTGGTCACAAGGTCACATTGAATCGCTGTCACCACCACATGCCCTATTTAAAGACTATATAAAGTTTAAAACACTTTTCACTAAATCCCTGCATCTGTTGGTAATAATTTGTTAAATTGTCAAGTTTTAACTCCAACTTGAATGTTAAAGCAGTCCAGCACACTGACAGCAGCGCATATACATTTCTACTATAGTATAATATAACTATATAACCGGCTCCAAAGCTAGGTTAGTAACGAGCTAATGCTAGCATGATAGAGCGTTGTTTACACTGTAGAGTTCAGCATGTCTGTAAAGCTCATAATGGAGAGGTTTGCACTTGTTTCCTGTGGGTTAAAGGTCAAGCTCCTGCGGTCATGGCCGTCTTACACACCATGAACGAGCGGCCAGCTGTTGAGGGACACAAAATCTGCAGTGACAGACTGGAGGTCAAGCGACAGGCAAATGACACGCTTACGGTCAGCGAATGTGCTGCAAGCTGCTTAGTGAGGGTGGCGAGGGCAGATTGTACGGCTGAAAGTTAAATGAAGCTCACGCCAGTGCAGATGTGTGTGAAAACGACACTAATGCTTCACAGCTGAAACAATCCAGAACACTCAACACAACAGCTTTAGTCTCTGCCCTGAAGCGCAGCGGATGCTATGAGAACGCTACTTTAACTGTGAATGACTCTCTTCAAGAACAATATGATCCTAGAAACATCAGACGTTCAGGACTCACCGACTTTATTATGAATATGTTACACATGTCCTCAAAACTATGACACAAATATGAGAATTAAATTCTACAAATTAATATCAAGCATTTAAGATTTCAGATCAAAACCTTTATGAGTCATAAGAAACATTCAATAAAGTCGTTTGACTGTAGCGGATTGTATCATAGCAACAACTGATCATTGATGTTTTAAGTCAGCACCCTTCATCCATTCTGACAGAGGTCTGAACCCGACCCAAGCCCAACAGGACCTGACAAACCATCGGGCATTGGGTCTGGATCAGGTCCGTTTTTACAAGTTCGGAATTTAAGAAAAGGTCAATTATTATTCATATACATTTTTTTATAATATTGATGTATATTTACACTCACAGGACACTTTATTAGGTACACTTGTACATCTACTTATTCATGTGACTATTTAATCAGCCAATCATGTGGCAGCAGTGCAGTGCATAAAATCATGCAGATACGGGTCAGGAGTTTCAGATAATGTTCACATCAACCATCAGAATGGGAAAAAATCTGATGTCAATGATTTGGACCGTGAACCCTCAAACAAAACTCTTGGATATTAACACACCCCCAAAAAACATGGGTTGTGTCCCAATCTTCTGATTGGCATCGCCAGCAGGTGGGTGTGTCTTTAAGACCAAGTCTGTCTAGAGTGTATCCAACAGAATCAATGTAATATCTTAAATTGCATAAGGTGCTCCCTTGCATCTCTAGAAAGAATAGTGAATAAAGAATAGTGCTTTTCTGACACTACACTGAAAGCGCTGTACACAGTGAACAGGGGGAATCTCCAAAACCACCCCAGTGTGCAGCATCCACCTGTATGATTGACAGCAGCCATAGTGCACCAGTGCGCTCACCACACGCCAGCTATTGGTGGAGAGGATAGAGTGGAGTGATACAGCCAATTCATGGATTATTAGGAAGCCATGATTTATAAGGGCCAATGGGGGAACATGGGCCAGGAGACTGGGGTTACACCCCTACTCTTTTCGAGAAGTGTCCTGGGAGTTTTAATGACTACAGAGTGTCAGGAACTCAGTTTAAAGTCTCATCTGAAGGACGTTGCCTTTTTACAGTTTAGGGTTCAGCCATATGCTCGAGAGAACATTTAAATAAATGTCTGAATGAAACACTCTGGACACTTCTGTCCACACCGAGTGAAAATGTGAGATAATGGGGTGTAACTTAACTTCTCCGGTTAGTTTAATAGAAAGGTTTTGCAATGGCAAAATAGGGGCAAGAACTTCCGGTTCAACACAAAATAAGGGAGGGGCTCTCTCAGGGGGAAGCAACCAATGAGACAAATGTCTGAGACTGAACACATAATAATAAAACTAAATCTTGGGTAGATCTCGCCCCCTTTATCAATCGGCCTATGTAACTTACTGAAATATAATCTGGGATGTTTCCCACTCCAAATGAAGGACTTCACTATGATCTCAAACTGCTTGAAATAAGAGAGGGGGACATCTACAGGGAGAGACTGTAGCAGGTAATTGGATTTTGGAATACAAATAATATTAATAGCATTAATCTTCCCAATCATAGATAAATGTAATGAAGCCCACCTGCCCACATCGCTCGAAAAACTTTTTATTAAAGGGTCAAAATTAACTCTAAATAAATCAGACAAATTTACTGGGAATAAAATGCCCAAATACATAATGTCCTGTTTGGGCCACTGCAAGGCACCTGACTGGAAAGCCGTTACTGGGCAGTACGCTGTCAGAGCCAAAGCTTCAGATTTAGACCAATCAACTCAATAGAATTTAGAAAAGTAATTAATAATTGTGTGGAGGCAAGGCATACATTTACATTTACATTTATGCATTTGGGAGATGCTTTTATCCAAAGTGACTTACAGTGCACTTATTACAGGGACAATCCCCCCAGAGCAAACAGGGGTTAAGTGTCTTACTCAAGGACACAATGGTGGTGACTGTGGGGATCAAACCAGCAACCTTCTGATTACCAGTTATGTGCTTTAGCCCACTACACCACCACCACTCTATAGATCTAGAAGGGTCGGAGACGAATACTAAAATATCTGCGTAAAGCAAAAGTTTATGCATCACACCTCCTGCCATCACCCCTGGAGAATCATCTTCCTTTCTTATCACAGCTACTAATGGTGCCAGGGCAAGACAGAACAATAATGGGGGAAGAGGGCAACCCTGCCGGTGCCCCCATCCAGAGTAAATTAATCCATTAGTTTGTACCGCTGCTTAATCCACCTTAATCCATCCAATAATGTATTCCTGAACCGGTACATTTCCAAAATCTTAAAAAGATAATCCCATTCTACCATATCAAATGACTATTCAGCATCAAGTGAGATGCAGCGACCGGAGTCTGATCATTCGCCACTGATCACATGATATTGATGAAACACCTAATGTTATCAAAAGAGCCCCGAATACATTTACATTTACATTTATGCATTTGGCAGACGCTTTTATCCAAAGCGACTTACAGTGCACTTATTACAGGGACAATCCCCCCGGAGCAACCTGGAGTTAAGTGCCTTGCTCAAGGACACAATGGTGGTGACCGTGGGGTTAGAACCTGTGACCTTCTGATTAACAGCCCTGTGCTTTAGCCACTACGCCACCACCACTCCAGTGACCACACCTGATCTTTAAAAAAAAAAAAAAATTAACACAATTTTAATGTTTAGCTGGATCAGGAAACTGGACGTTAACTCTTACACTCGTTTGGATATTTGTCCTTTTTAAGAATCAGACTGATCCGGGTTTGTGTCATGGTTGTCGGAAGTTTTCCATTCTTTAATGATTCCTTATAAACTTCTAACAAAAGTGCAGCCAATTCTGTAGCATAAGATCTAAAAAACTCAGCGGCAAAGCCATCTGTCCCCGGAGCCTTGCCTGTAGGTAAGGCCTTAATTACCTCGCCAAACTCCTCAAAGCTTACTTCAGAATCAAGAGAATATTTTTGCTCATTCGTCAATTTAGGAAGTTCTGATGGTTACACAAAGTTCCTAATATCTTCATCAGTAGAAGAAGACATGGAACTATAAAGATCAAGATAGAAATCTTTAAAAGCATTATTAATATCAATGATGTAAATATTTCACCACTAGCAGATTTCACTGAGGGAATGGTAGAAACAGACTCTCTCTGCTTCATATATCTAGAGCCAAAAGCTTCCCTGCTTTGTCCCTCGACTCAAAGTCTGACTGTCTTGCCCTGAATAGCCAAAACTCCACCTTACACAACAAAATAGTATCATATCTGTATTTAAATTCTCTGAGGCCATCAGACAACATTCGGCACTTCAGCTCTGCCTTGGCACTTTTAATATTCCCTTCCAACTCCACGAGTTCTCATGCTTTGGATTTTTTGGTGAATGAGGCGTACTGTATGATCCGACCCCTAAGAACCACCTTAAGTGCCTCCCAAGCCACGCCCACAGAGGACACTGAGGACCAGTTGGTCTCCATATAAACATTGATTTCAGTCTTTAACATTTGTTGGAATTCAGGATTTCGCAAAAGGGAAACATTAAAGCGCCAAGTATATGATTTCTTTTTCTCCGTATGTGGCAACACCTCTAAACACACCAGGCGTGATCTGAGACTGAGATGTTTCCAATTGAGCAAATCAACAACAGATGAAATGAGGGACTTAGATATTTAAAAAGAACATCTATTCTAGATTAAATATTCTCCATGTCATCCAATTTCTCCCAGACACGCTCCAAATCCACCTTGGTCACTATTAGCAGATAATTCCCTCTCCGATGACTCCAGATAATCGTTCCGTTTCTCGACATCTCCCACTCTTGCAACCATATCAGTGAACTTCATGGCAGTGATCAATCAACGCATCACAGCAAGATCCTCAAAATCAGCAACAACATTCGTCAGCATTGCCACCATGTTCAGCATCTCTCGCTGTTTGGTGCTACAAAGTTTGTGAACTAACCTTCTCAAAAGCACGTGAGAGACGAATATATATTTTTTGTGTAATTCAGAAATGTTGAAGTCCCTAGTCACACCTGTATTTTAATTTAACTCTTGCAGTAATCATTTATCATAGTTCTGCAGCCTGTTGTAATCAGTTGTGTGCTAAATGGAAAGCCTAACCATTGATGAGACCCGTATCATGACCCTTTTGTAATGTTTTAAGAATAAAAAAACTGGCCAGCTTTGCTACAAACATTAAAAGTACTATCATTTTTTACTTTTCAAACAGACCCCTGATGTACAGAGTGTTAAATTGAATAATACATTACCAGGGAAGTAGAGGTGGTAAGATAAATAATTTGTAATTATGCTCAGCCTTTATTCACTTTTTGAATGCTTGTTAGAAAAGGAATACTTTAGGCAATTGCAGAATAGTCCCATTAGTCACATATACACTTCAGCAAATTGAGTACACAACTATTTCTGGACTTAAAAGATACAAGAACCAAATCAGTATGGAATATTGTATCTCAAAAGGAGTACAATGTGGCCCCCTGTGCACTACTGAAAGCCCAATTTGGCTCTCACACACTACTTTAAGCCCAATGTGGCCCCAATGCGCTACTGAAAGCCCAGTGTGGCCCCCCCATGCACTACTGAAAGCCCAGTGTGGCCCCCCATTGCACTACTGAAAGCCCAGTGTGGCCCCCCCATGCGCTACTGAAAGCCCAGTGTGGCCCCCATGCGCTACTGTATGCCCAGAGTGGCCCCCATGCACTACTGTAAGCCCAGATGGCCCCCATGCACTACTGTAAGCCCAGAGTGGCCCCCATGCGCTACTGAAAGCCCAATGTGGCCCCCATGCGCTACTGTAAGCCCATTGTGGCCCCCATGCACTACTGTAAGCCCAGTGTGGCCCCCGTGCACTACTGTAAGCCCAGTGTGGCCTCCATGCACTACTGTATGCCCAATGTGGCCCCCATGCTCTACTGTAAGCCCAGTGTGGCCCCCATGCACTACTGTAAGCCCAGTGTGGCCTCCATGCACTACTGTATGCCCAATGTGGCCCCCATGCTCTACTGAAAGCCCAATGTGGCCCCCATGCGCTACTGAAAGCCCAATGTGGCCCCCATGCGCTACTGAAAGCCCAATGTGGCCCCCCATGCGCTACTGTAAGCCCAGTGTGGTCCCCATGCGCTACTGTAAGCCCAGAGTGGCCCCCGTGTGCTACTGAAAGCCCAGTGTGGCCCCTGTGCGCTACTGAAAGCCCAGTGTGGCCCCCATGCGCTACTGTAAGCCCAATGTGGCCTCCATGCGCTACTGAAACCCCCAATATGTCCCCCATGGACTACTGAAAGCCCAATGTGGCCCCCCATGCACTACTGAAAGCCCAGTGTGGCCCCCATGCACTACTGTAAGCCCAATGTGGCCTCTATGCGCTACTGAAACCCCAATGTGTCCCCCATGGACTACTGAAAGCCCAATGTGGCCTCCATGCACTACTGAAACCCCAATGTGACCCCCATGCTACTGAATGCCCAATGTGACCCCCATGCACTACTGAAAGCCCAGTGTGGCCCCCATGCACTACTGTAAGCCCAATGTGGCCCCCATGCGCTACTGAAAGCCCAGTGTGGCCCCCATGCGCTACTGTAAGCCCAATGTGGCCCCCATGCGCTACTGAAAGCCCAATGTAGCCCCCATGCGCTACTGAAAGCCCAATGTGGCCCCCCATGCACTACTGAAAGCCCAATGTGTCCCCCATGCACTACTGTAAGCCCAATGTGGACCCCCATGCGCTACTGAAAGCCCAGTGTGGCCCCCATGCGCTACTGTAAGCCCAGAGTGGCCCCCATGCGCTACTGTAAGCCCAGAGTGACCCCCCTGCGCTACTGTAAGCCCAATGTGGCCCCCATTCACTACTAAAAGCTCAATGTGGTCCGTCGTGTACTACTGAGAGCCCAATGTGGCCCCTCGTGTACTACTGAGAGCCCAATGTGGCCCCATACATTGTTGGGTAACGTACATTCTCTTTAACGTTAAAGTCTTTGATCCTTAAGAAAAAATGCTATAAAACGTTCCTATTGCAGAACTAAAACTGCTGCAGGCGAACACTGGAATCAGTCCAGCACTGAAATTTATCTCACGCGCCTTTGTGACATCCACCCGCGAGCTGTTATCAATCCCTCTGTAACCCTCACACCACGAGAAAATCCAACAGCCCTTCAGACAAACCATCCATCTCGCCTCTGAAGAGAGCTTGAATCAAACGCTGGCTGACAGTCGAGTTAATGTACCGTGTTCTCAGTGATTCTTGACAAAGTTGGTGGGTTTGGCAGGTTCAGTGAGGACAGATGGCGTGCCGTTATGGTGCCACACTGCATAAGTGAACCGCCCCGGAACACACAGGGAGTGGAATGTTGGCAGATGATGCAGATAAATATGCTGATGAAATCGGTCAAAGACATTGAAACTGAATTAATCTGTAAGGTATTCTAGTTTCTGAATACAACACACTGATTGATGCCATGAATGATAAATTCATTGTTAAGGATAATGTTATATTAAATCAGTAGTTTCACCACCATCATCATTTTTTCACAGAGTTGACACATCACTTATACCGCAGACATGCA
>NC_068284.1:49522044-49534544 GCF_025860055.1 Xyrauchen texanus
CTCCAACAAAGCACAAACCCCAACAAAGCGCACAAGCCCAACAAAACACACAAACCTCAACAAAACACACAAACCCCAACAAAACGCACAAACCCCAACAAAACGCACAAAGCCCCAACAAACACACAAACCCCAACAAAACGCACAAGCCCCAACAAAACGCACAAACCCCAACAAAGCACACAAGCCTCAACAAAGACACACAAGCTCCAACAAAGCACACAAACCCCAACAAAACACACAAGCCTCAACAAAACACACAGGCCTCAACAAAGCACACAAGCCCCAACAAAGACACACAAGCCCCAGCAAAGCACACAAGCCCCAGCAAAGACACACAAGCCTCAACAAAACACACAGAGCCCCAACCAAAGACACACAGGCCTCAACAAGACACACAGGCTCCAACAAACGCACAGGCCTCAACAAAACACACAAGCCCCAACAAAACACACAGACCTCAACAAGACACACAGGCCCCAACAAAGACACACAAACCTCAACAAAACACACAAACCCCAACAAAACACACAAGCCTCAACAAAAGCACACAAACTCCAACAAGACACACAAGCTCCAGCAAAGCACAAACCCCAACAAAACACACAAACCTCAACAAAACACACAAACCCAACAAACGCACAAACCCCAACAAAACACACAAACCCCAACAAAACACACAAACCTCAACAAAACACACAAACCCCAACAAAACGCACAAACCCCAACAAAACACACAAACCCCAACAAAACACACAAACCCCAACAAAACACACAAACCTCAACAAAACACACAAACCCCAACAAAACACACAAACCTCAACAAAACACACAAACCTCAACAAAACACACAAACCCCAACAAAACACACAAACCCCAACAAAACACACAAACCCCAACAAAACACACAAACCTCAACAAAACACACAAACCCCAACAAAACACACAAACCCCAACAAAACACACAAACCCCAACAAAACACACAAACCTCAACAAAACACACAAACTCCAACAAAACACACAAACCTCAACAAAACACACAAACTCCAACACAATTACACAGCGGCTCTTGCTCTGTGTAATTAGTAACTTGTGGTAACTTTAGTAACAAACTAAAACATAAATAACTTGGTGTCCAAACATAAACAAATGTTTAATTTGCCAGAACGATGATACATTGTGCACTTTAACACTGGGGAAAAAGCCCCTCTTAAATCTATAATAAATAAAACACACACATCTCATTGACTCTAGGTACAAATCATTCATCAAAATGAGAACGAGTGTCACTCAAATGCCCCGCGGTCTTTATCCCGAGGTGTCTCTCTCTGTATAATCAGACAACAGTGAGTGATGAGCGACTGACTGATCTTTCACTATTCTCAATGAAATCAATATAGAAGAGATCCGACCAGCTGCTCACAGACACTCATCAGAAGCCTGTGTGATCTGTGCAGGTCAGAGGTCAACATATGGGTACTGCTATTGACCTGTTTCAGTGACGTCACTTGTTCCCGCAGCGTCATATGATCGGTGATCGGAATTACCCCCTTAAAACTACTGCCCTGCAAAAGCAAAAGACCTTAACTCACTAGAGTGTGAAACTGAGAAAAATGACTTTAAAGTTTCTGTTTTGTCCAGACAAAAGTATTATAGGTAGGACTCCCAAAATTTCACAACTAGTTGCTATACAGAAGAAATGTTTGTATGCAAAAAATCTTGAGCTCAAAATTGACCTTTGACCCTTGTTTGGCAGTTACTGTACTCTGCCTTTGTATCATGTGCCAAAAATCAGGAGTCATGCAAAGGCAAAAGGCCGTAACTGACATATAATCAATATTTACTTGCTGTTCACCATACTTACATCCATTATAAGAACACCTAACCAAGGTCTAGTCATCATGGTATTTGTTTTAAATTATATAGAAGACCTTTGGTTGTTCCTATTTAGTGCTATAATGATCAGGATAGTGCGGCAACACTAACACAGTTAAACAGTATGACAGATACTTTGCAGTACAGTATGAATAAATACAATACATATTTTCACAATAAAGATAATTTAATTATAATTGAATACAAAAGTATATGAATTTAAATGCAAGATATAGAGTAATAATTAATTAAACATTAGACCAATACATTAGAGATTAGAGACTGCTCATTCCAAGTTTTTTACTGCATCCAAATAAAATCTTACTGAAAGCTCATTTTTTGAGATATCAACCTAAAATTTGGAAGACAACTTGTCCATAGGTATATATGACAAAGCATTCTTGAAATACAACCATTTAAGTTTGGATAGTGATTTTCATGTCTATGCTAAAAAAGGGGAGGGGTGACAGTTAAAGTGTTAAGGGACACCAAACTGCTCAAGATGCTCAGTCAACTGAACTCGACTTGGATTACTACTTTTTAATTCTGAGATAATATAGACAGAGTATACCGAAAAAAAGTTGGAATTACTTTTACTATTTAGGTTAGCCTACTTTGTACGGACGTTAGCGATAACCAGCTGTAAAATCTGACACCTGCAAGAAGGAAATATGGCTCAAACACGTATGGATTGTTGTGGATACAGCAGATGACGTGCATTGCTATGGATTATATCTTCTATGGATTATATCGGATTGCATGGAAAGGTAGGATGCCTCTGTATTTAATATTTGGTTTTCAGCATCTGATGTGAGGCGAGTGTCAACATCAATGTTAGCGCTAATTTACGTGACACAGATTAAATTTAGCAAGCTCCGGGCTGTCACTGACATTGACAGATCTGAACCATCCCCCTATCACATCGCTATCACAGAGTAATAATACAAACAAGCAGTCGGCAGTCTACACTTTATTTCAAAGATGTGTCGTGTGTATGTTACGCGGTTTGGTGACAATAAAACCGCGGGCAGTGGTGGCTCAGTGGTTGAGGCTCAGGGTTACTGACCAGAAGGTCAGGGGTTCAAGCCCCAGCACCACCAAGATGCCACTGTTAGGCCCTTGAGCAAGGCACTTAACTCCAGGTTGTTCCGGGGGGATTGTCCCTGTAATAAGGGCACTGTAAGTCGCTTTGGATAAAAAGCGTCTGCCAAATGCATAAATGTAAATGTAAATAAAAGAGCGGTAATCTTTGACATTATGACAAAGCCAGAGTACAGTAGCGGCACCGTAACATCTCTCTTGATGCCAGGCGAAACAAAGTCAGAACACCTTAAACTCAACTTCAGCGTGCCGGAACAAAGGCTAAGAGCCGTAACACTGTTACGGCGTTCTGCTGTGGTTTCTCGTATGGTTTTGGATGTTACGGTTGTCATAGCCCTTTAATTTCTCGTTAAAACAATCAAATTGACTCACGATATTTATTCACATGATAAAGGAGGTCTAGAATACCCCAAAAATGACATTAACTCATTTTTGACCAAACATGATGTTACGGCGTTTTGCCTTTGTAGGGCAGACTACATCAAGAAAAACCTCAAACTATGCGTTTGATCATGCCAAGTCCCAGAGAAGGTGTATATACAGGTCTGAGGTCAGCACTAATATTGCCACATTGAAATATCTGTTATGCACGATTCATCTGTGAGTCTACACACGTGTGCCGGTACCGTAAACATCACACATGTTTTCTTTGATTTGCTCAAAATATTACAAAACATCTGCGATGTAATAAGTAATAAGTAATGACTTTTCAGACAGAGTAATTAGTACAGTAATCTAATTACACTGTAGAAGATGTAATTAGTAATGAATTACTTTTTTACAGTAAATGCCTGTAAAACACTGATTACAACAAAAATGTATTAGACTCGTTCCTCCTTTTCATTAAATGTGTTCCAGTGAGACACTTATAATATAAGTCAATGGGGTTTAATCTGTTTCAAAGTATCGACACAAGACATGAACAATATGTGTGTTAACATGATTTTACTGTCATTAATCACTTATTAACAGCATCTGTGGAGAGTTATAGATCATTTACAATGTAGTTGCAATGTAGAACTTTACAGCTCAAATAAATAATACACAAGTTTTAACAGAATTATTGTAAGTGCTTTTATAAAATAATAACCTCAAATGATTGCCCCATTGACTTCCATTATAAGTGTCTCACATTTAATGAAAAGGATTAATTTGTGTTAATAATCAACATTATGACAATAATACTGTCGAATGAACTGAACTTGTACATTGTTTTATATAAAGTCAATATTTTAGTGTAATGAATATGTTATTCACATCAGAATAAAATAAATAATATAATGTAATGTATTTCAGAGAGCAGCAGATTCACACTTTCACTGGCTGTTATCAATAACACATGAAACCTTCATTTAACACCGATTAAAGGCAAATATCGGATGTGCTCATGATTAAACCGTGTGAAGGGAATCCAGACAGAATCAATCAAGAGAAACCGGAACAAAAGAACCGAAGATGAAACGACACGAACGAACAATGAGACCGTAAAACCCATGAACGCGTCCTCTAAATAAACTATTAACCTGATCAACACCGACACTTAACCAGCAGTAACCAGCCTTAACTAGCACACACACTTAACCAGCACACACACTTAACCAGCACACACACTTAACCAGCACACACACTTAAACAGCACACACACTTAACCAGCACACACACATAACCAGCACACACACTTAACCAGCAGACACACTTAACCAGCACACACACTTAACCAGCACACACACTTAACCAGCAGTAACCAGCCTTAACTAGCACACACACTTAACCAGCACACACACATAACCAGCACACACACTTAACCAGCAGACACACTTAACCAGCAGACACACTTAACCAGCAGACACACTTAACCAGCAGTAACCAGCCTTAACTAGCACACACACTTAACCAGCACACACACTTAACCAGCACACACACTTAACCAGCACACACACTTAAACAGCACACACACTTAACCAGCACACACACATAACCAGCACACACACTTAACCAGCAGACACACTTAACCAGCACACACACTTAACCAGCACACACACTTAAACAGCACACACACTTAACCAGCACACACACTTAAACAGCACACACACTTAACCAGCACACACACTTAACCAGCACACACACATAACCAGCACACACACTTAAACAGCAGACACACTTAACCAGCACACACACTTAAACAGCACACACACTTAAACAGCACACACACTTAACCAGCAGTAACCAGCCTTAACTAGCACACACACTTAACCAGCACACACACTTAACCAGCACACACACTTAACCAGCACACACACATAACCAGCACACACACTTAACCAGCACACACACTTAACCAGCACACACACTTAACCAGCACACACACTTAACCAGCACACACACTTAACCAGCACACACACTTAAACAGCACACACACTTAACCAGCACACACACATAACCAGCACACACACTTAAACAGCAGACACACTTAACCAGCACACACACTTAAACAGCACACACACTTAAACAGCACACACACTTAACCAGCACACACACATAACCAGCACACACACTTAACCAGCACACACACTTAACCAGCACACACACATAACCAGCACACACACTTAACCAGCACACACACTTAACCAGCACACACACATAACCAGCACACACACATAACCAGCACACACACTTAACCAGCACACACACATAACCAGCACACACACTTAACCAGCACACACACTTAACCAGCAGACACACATAACCAGCACACACACTTAAACAGCACACACACTTAACCAGCAGACACACTTAACCAGCACACACACATAACCAGCACACACACTTAACCAGCAGACACACATAACCAGCAGACACACTTAACCAGCACACACACTTAACCAGCACACACACATAACCAGCACACACACATATCCAGGTCAGCGGTCTCCGGTGGGTGCGGTGCGTTTCAAATATTCCTTAATAAATAATAAAACATGAATTAAAGATCCGTTTACCTGCGTGAACATTCAGTGTCATGAGGACTCGAGCAGCGCAGGTGTGAATGTTCCCGAACACCGACGGACCGACCGGAGCATTACTCGCGCGCCTCGGAGGAGAGAATGAGGATGAAGGTTGATGTCATCGACGCTGTCCTCCTCCTCCTCCTCCTCCTAGCACCCCGGTGCGCGCTCCCGCCTCCTGGCGATGACGCGACGGAAAGCGCGTGCACAGCATCTTGAGCGCGCGCGCACTCGTCCTGAAATAATAAAGAAATAATCTCCTATTAAAGAGAAATAATGACTTATGCACAATATAATATCCATAAGCGCATCATATCAGGCCTCATTGTTTCTAATTCAATCAGCAGTGTTGGATCATTTACTCAAAAGTACTCCATTACAAATTATTAATTACTTCTCCATAATCACATGACTGACTTTACTGATTACCTCAATTATTAGATTTAATTTATAAAATAATGTCTTTATTTCAAACAAATGTACACATGAATATAACAAAATATGTTAAAAGTTATTTCCTTGACTGAAAGTGAGTAACTGTAATCTGATTACAAGAATTAGAAATGTACTGTATTACACTACATTTTGTACATTCAATTATTTCATCATCTGATCTTAACTGAAATATGCTGTTTATATATACTGTATATATAACAGATAAATAAATATAGATGTAGACCCGCTGGTCATTATAAACATACAGAATCATTACAGCGCACTCGACCAAACACACTAATATATACAATACCAGCACTGTCTCTTTAAGATGAATCGCATATGTTATATTGCCATTTCTATAAGACTCCAGTGGTTTAATCCATGTCTTCAGCAGTCATATGATAGATGTGTGTGGGAAACAGATATTTAAGTCCTTTTTAGCACCAATCTCCACTTTCTCTTTCAGTAACATGTGAATGTGGAGATTTATAGAGCCTAAAACAATAACAGTGTGACGTGGCCCCTGAGAGCTCAAGCAGCTGGTGAGGGCCTCTGATGTCATAATGGGCCCCATTGTCTTGTGATCGTATCTGAGGGCCAGCTGTCAGGCCACTGAGGGGGCGAACGTGTGCTCATGTGCATTTAAAGAGGATTTAATGTAAGATCATTAGATCATCTGGATATATCGTTATCTCAGAGATACATTAATGCTACTTTAAAACATCTTTTATGATGACGTCATAATTATAGTCAATTGCAGTTTAATGTGTAGTGCAGAGACAATTCATTGTGCACAGTATATTCATTCATTTAACGGGGAAATATGTTCACAAAATGACATTTATTCATGAAGAAAATGAACCCTTCCTCTCTGAACATGCCACACACGTCTTGTTCAGTCACTTGTCATCTCTAGACTGGACTACTGTAACGCTCTCATTGCAGGCCTTCCTGCATGTGCTATTAGACCTCTCCAAATGATCCAGAATGCAGCAGCATGTCTGGTCTTTAATGAGCCTAAGAGAACACATGTTACACCACTCCTCGTCTCTCTCCACTGGCTGCCGGTTGATGCATGCATTAAATTCAATGCCCTGATGCTGCATACAGAACAGTCACTGGATCTGCTCCAACATACCTAAAATCATTATTATTTACATTATTTAATTTAATAAATCATTTCTGCACATCTACACTCCCGCCAGAACCCTGCGGTCAGATAATGAACGGTGCCTTGTTGTACCACCACAAAGAGCACTGTGATCTCTGTCTTTAGATACAATTGAAACTTTGTATTGCAGCACTTTTCGTGTTACTGTCTCTTTAAGATGAATCGCTTATATTACATTATTCCTCTTTTTGTAAGTTGCTTTGGATAAAACCATCTGCTAAATGAATAAATATATATTGTTCATTGTTAAACATTTTTAAATACAACTTTATTGTAGTGTTGCCATATTTATATTGAGACTTTGAATATTTTATGACAATTAAACTTTTAGGACCCTATTTTAAACGCATTAAGCGCAACGCCATAAGTGCCAGGTCAGTGGGCATGGCCATGAAGTTTCGGTATTTTCCACCATATGAAGCACCAACGATATAAACAAAGACAGGATAATCATAAGAAGTTGTTTGTGGAAATGGACTGTATGCAATGAATTAAAAGAATAGAAATATGGATTTTGTGTGTTCTTGTTGAACGGGACACGTTCCTTTTATACGCATGGATAATGTGGGACATGATGTGGATGTGTGCTCTGTTAAATGAGAATATAAGTATTATTAATCATTACAAATCACGGATAGTATAAACAGTGATTGTATCAGCACACACTTCAATTCTACCGCTATGAAAAATTTAATTCATTTATTGAAACCCAAAAAGTTTAACCAAATATATTTCTAAATTTGTCCATAGACATTCAGTCTAATGTTCAGTTCAAGCAACACCCTCATTATTTCATTGAATATCTCGGCATCTGAGTGGACTACAAGCTCAATCTAGGTGTCTTTAGAAAGCTGAGATCCTCCCCTTTGTGATGATATATCACATTATATTATCCATAGTCAAAAACATATTTTCTGATGATTTGTTTAGACTGCATATTTTGTTCTGGACATCTAAGATATAACATTGGATTATTCACACAAGTAAAGAAAGGCTCAAATTTTAAAGATCTGCCTAAAGTAGTCTTTTGTAAGTCGCTTTGGATAAAAGCGTCTGCCAAATGAATAAATGTAAATGTAAGTAAAAGCAGATTGTAACGACCCTTACGGGAAGGAGGACATGAAACGAGTCTTCAACCAAAGGTAAGGCTTTAATTGCCGTCTTTCTTACAATAGCTCATAAACACAATACACTACAACACAATACAAGCGCACTGAGTTGGCTTGTCGGGGTCTTTTTTCACTGGAGGCTCTGTGTCCGTTTTTATGCCGCTCTCCTCGTGCTCACTGGAATTAGAGACAGGTATTAGGCATAATTTAGCTCAGGTGTAAGCGCCCTTACCGCTTTCCTCTCCCGGACGGGTGCTTGACCACGCCCCCGCTGCCACATACCCCCACCGCCCGACTCAGGCCGGGGCGCCATCCGGCCTGTCTACCACTCCCCCCCCATTTCTGGAGAGAAAGTCGGCGACAGCCATCCGCACCCCCCGTCTGTGGACCACCTTGAATTTAAAGGGCTGGAGAGCCAGGTACCAACGGGTGATCCGGGCGTTAGTATCTTTCATGCGGTGGAGCCACTGGAGTGGGGCATGATCTGAGCAGAGGGTGAAGGCCCGCCCCAGCAGGTAATACCGGAGGGTGAGGACCGCCCACTTGATGACCAAACACTCCTTCTCCACGGTGCTGTACTTAGTCTCCCTCAAAGAGAGCTTCCAGATAATGTACAGCACCGGGCGTTCCTCTCCCTCCACCACCTCCGAGAGTACGGCCCCCAGCCCTCTGTCTGAAGCGTCCGTCTGCAAAACAAAAGGGAGAGAGAAGTCAGGTGCATGAAGAAGCGGCCCCCCACAAAGTGCAGCTTTAATCTGCATAAACGCCTGTTGGCACTGCACCGACCATTGAACCGGATCTGGAGCCCCCTTTTTAGTGAGGTCAGTCAGCGGGCTGGTGACGTCTGAATAATTAGGCACAAACCTTCTATAATAGCCAGCCAGCCCCAGGAACTGCCTCACCCCCTTTTTGGTCTTAGGTCTAGGGCAAGTCGCAACCGCCACGGTCTTATCAATTTGGGGACGCACCTGGCCATGACCCAAGTGGAACCCCAGATACGATACCTCCACACGCCCAATCGCGCACTTCTTAGGGTTTGCCGTGAGCCCCGCCCGCCGCAGCGATCTCAGGACGGCCCTCAGATGTTGCATGTGCCGCTGCCAATCATTGCTATAAATGATAATATCATCTAAATAGGCAGCGGCGTAAGCGGTGTGAGGTCTGAGGATCCGATCCATGAGTCGTTGAAACGTGGCTGGTGCCTCAAACAAACCGAAAGGAAGCGTCACAAATTGGTGTAATCCAAACGGCGTGGTGAAGGCTGTTTTCTCACGGGACATTGGTGTCAAGGGGATCTGCCAATAACCCTTTGTTAAATCCAAGGTCAAATAAAATCGAGCAGTACCTAACCGATCGAGCAGTTCATCAACACGGGGCATTGGGTACGCGTCAAATTTAGACACCGCGTTGACTTTTCTGTAATCCACACAGAATCGAACAGACCCATCAATCTTAGGAACAAGAACAACCGGGCTGGACCAATCACTGTGGGATTCCTCGATTACGCCCATATCAAGCATCGCATCTAATTCCTCACAAACTATTTTCTTTTTATGTTCGGGTAAACGATAGTGGCGGCAACGCACCACCACGCCCGGCTCGGTCTCGATGTGGTGCTGTATGATGTTTGTACGGCCCGGTAGAGGGGAAAACACATCTGCAAATTCCTTTTGTAAATCGGAAACCTCTGTGAGTTGACGCGGCGAGAGGTGGTCTCCACAAGTAACCGGGGTGTTGAGATTGCAGGCTTTGTTTACCTCCAGTCCGAGCTCCGCCCTCTCCGGAACTACCGTGGCCAACGTCACAGAGGCCGCCTCTTCCCTCCACAATTTTAGGAGGTTGAGGTGATATATTTGGCGTGCGCCCCCTCTACCGGTACGTTTAACTTCATAATCGAGATCCCCTACTCGTCGTGTGACCTCAAAGGGCCCTTGCCACTTGGTGAGTAATTTAGAGCTCGATGTCGGGAGTAATAGGAGTACCTTATCTCCTGGTGCAAATACCCGTAGCCGAGCACCCCTGTCATACAGCCGGCGTTGGCTTTCTTGAGCCTGGAGCAAATTCTCCTGTGTTAGTCGCCCCAGTGTGTGGAGTTTTGCTCTAAGATCGAGAACGAACTGAATTTCATCTTTGCTGTTAGAAGGTCCCTACTCCCAAGCTTCGCGGATGACGTCAAGGACCCCGCGTGGGCGTCGCCCGTACAGCAGCTCAAACGGGGAGAACCCTGTGGAGGCTTGCAGGACCTCCCGTACTGCGAACAACAGGGGGTCTAACCACTTATCCCATTTTCTAGCGTCATCGTGTACGAATTTACGAATCATGTTCTTGAGCGTTTTATTAAATCGTTCCACTAGGCCATCTGTCTGGGGATGGTAAATGCTAGTGCGAATCGACTTAATGCCCAAGAGCTCGTAAAGTTTGCGGAGTGTTCGTGACATGAAAGTCGTGCCTTGATCGGTGAGGATTTCTTTCGGAATCCCCACCCAGGAGATTATCTTGAAGAGTGCCCCTGCAACACTACATGCGGAGATGTTGCTCAGAGGCACTGCTTCCGGATATTGCGTCGCGTAATCCACTAGGACTAACACGAAGCGATGTCCGCGTGCTGACCGTTCTAATGGCCCGACGAGGTCCATACCAATTCTTTCGAAGGGGACTTCGATCAATGGTAGAGGGCGCAATGGCGCTTTTGGGGTGGCCGGTGGGTTTACCAGCTGACATTCACGGCACGCCGCACACCACCTGCGGACGTCACCGCCAATGCCCGGCCAATAGAAACGGGCTATTAGACGGAGAAGTGTTTTTCGTTCCCCTAGGTGACCGGCCATAGGATTATAGTGAGCCGCCTGGAAAACCATTTCCCGGCGGCTCCGTGGAATCAATAATTGTGTCACTTCCTCCTTTGTTTGAGCGTCCTGCGTCACTCTATATAGCCGATCTTTAATCATGGCAAAATACGGGTATGAAATGGCGATGCCTGGCCGGAGCTGTTGACCATCGATTACTCTCACTTGGTCAAGAGCATGTTTAAGGGTTTCGTCCCGCGACTGCTCTAGAGGGAAGTCCCCCCCAGGGATTTCCCTGAGAGGAGGGGTGGCCACCTCGCCCCTTCCCTCGTCATTCAGAGCAGCCGAGGACGGCCCCGGCTCCGCCTCCCCTGCCAAAGCATCGCACACCACACACCTCTTTATGCAGGACTCATCCGCGCAAATACTTGTGCTGGCGGACACCCCCACCTGAGGAGGAGAGCAGCTGAAGGACGGGGAAGGAACATTCTCCCAAGGCCGGGAAGCTGGTCGCACATACACTCCACGCCTGCGCGGGGCAGGAACGGGCCCTGGGGAGAGAACAGAGCGAGAGAACACAGGGGAGGGGGAGGAGGGGGGTGCAGACACAGGGGAAGGGGAGAGAGAAGAAGAGGGCTCGTCCGCCCTCAGGATCACCGCCAAATGGTCCTCCGCCAGACGAACAGCCTCTTCCAGCGATGCCGGGCAGTGGCACTGGACCCACTCCGCCGTCTTCCGGGGCAGCCGTTGGACGAATTGCTCCAGTACCACCTGGTTGATCACTCCCTCGATGTCGCGGTCCCCCGCGAGCAGCCACCTCCGACAGGTGTCCCAGAGCCGTTGCGCAAATGCAAACGGGCGATCGGACATTTCTATCTTCATGCCGCGGAAGAGCTCGCGATTCTCTTCCGGGCTCCGACCGACCCGTTGCAGAATGGCTTTCTTCAGATCTGAATAGGCCAGGAGGTTCGTCGCCGGCAGTTGTTGTGCCGCAAGTTGAGCTTCCCCGGACAG
>NC_068284.1:49539544-49551178 GCF_025860055.1 Xyrauchen texanus
AGTTACAGTTGAAATCATTACTAATCAGAGTACAGCTACTCTAGAAGATCTTTGATATTAGGGCAGAAATCATATTCTTGATGATCATTTCTGTGTTTGTATTCCTGTAAAGATATCTATAAATCCTCAAAACAACATCAGTTTGATTGATCTTGTTTTAGAAGCAACACTGAATCAGATATTTGGGTTTTTCACAGAATGTATTTTTAACATGTATTTTGAGTTTTTATAGTCAAAACAAGTGAAAAAATCTACCAGTGCTGAAGAAGTAATCCAAAGTAATTAGATTCCATTACAGACCTTGAGTAATCTAATGGACTATAGTACAAATGTCATTTTACAGCATGTATCCTGTAATCTGTAGTGGAATACATTGCAAAAGTAATCTCCCAACCCTGATTATAGAAGGGCGTTCAGTTTAAAATCGTTAAACACATTTCAAAAAACTCTATTTTATTTGCTTATTTTGTCATTTTCAGAGTGATGTCAGAGAGTAACACAAATCCCATCTGAACACTTGCATTAATCTTTAATTTACGGTCATAATTTCCCTTGAATCATTTAGAGATGCATTAAACCCAGATGAACACTGAACTAACCGTTCTGAGCACGCTCAAATCACAGGGGAATCAAGACCATTTTGGGATTAGTTGATCCAGCGCAGCATCTTTCTACACAAACATAATAAAAGATAAATATTAAATCTGAACGAAGATTGACAAACTATATCAGCATGACAGCTAAATGAATAAATATAAAGTTATGATCAAGGAAACACTTAATAGTTTTGATGACATCACTGCAGGAACATGACCTGAAGACACTCGCATTCATCAATGTCAATCTACACGGGTCATTTCTCACCACTAAACATTAATAAACATGTCTTACAGTCAACAAAGAAACAAACAAACAGATGGGACACTTGAAGTTTATTCAGGTATCACCAAACACATTTATGTTCTGTAGTAAATCATCTTAAATTAACCAAATCAGATGTACTTAAACTAAGTATTAACGCTTTCAAAGTGCTTTCATTCAGGTTGTTTACAATGACAGACAGGCAGAAAAATAAAACAGCTCATATGATGTAGAGAAAATACTCCTACTTGGATGCATATGAAGCTTGTAACAATAAAAACTAAAACCTGGGTTGCCAGATCTGTCCCTCCAAATCCACCTCAGTTAATAAACTGCATCGGTATCAATATAACATCAGCAAATCAATCTGTTCTCATACAGTGCCGAGTTACAACCCACAGAGCCCGATTAACCTGCTGAAAACATTCACACAATAAAAACATATTCAGCGTTAGAAAAGATCATCGGGTAAGGTTAGCATTTGGCACCGTGCGCTTCAAACCCTGCGTGAGGACCTGGCGGAGAACACAATTAACCATCTTATGACATTTGATCCTGAAAAATAGAGAGTCTGATGAAAAAGGTTTGCATTAATGCTCAGAGCATGCAATTAATTATCCGTTTAATCCCTAAAATGAGGCAATACTTCATCAGTCAAACAACAGAAACCAATTCAAACAGGTTAAATGTTCATTTCCTGTTCAAAAAGGAAATAACAAACAGGAAGATCACAGCAGAGGCATCAAACCCAAACAGCAAATTACAATCACTGCAAAAATCATTGTTCTTATTTTCATCTTATTTTGTGATGAATATTGAACCATCCTAAAAGAAAAGAAGATAAATCACTGGAGTAGTAGAATAGCGTGAGATATTCACTTGTGTTTGCAGAGAAATCAAACAACATTTGCTGCCGTTTATGCTTAAAACAAGAACAACTATTTGCCGAAGCGGGTCACAGAAATAATCTCAAATCAAGTTTTTTCATACCCCAATGGCAAATAGTTTTGTTACTAAATCTTGTTAAATTTCACTGAAAACAAGTCATTCTGCTTCTCAAGTAAACTGATCTTGTTTTATGATTGTAAAGTTGTGCTGGCACTTCCAGGGGTGTCCACAGTTTGTCTTGTACATTACCCCATGAGCTATCCAAGCCAGACACCTGGTTAAAGTTCAGCTCTAGTTGTGATTAACACCCGGCCTGTGCATTCAGGCATGTTTCATGGAGGTATGTGGAGTAAAATGGGGTGCTTGTGCAGTGAGGTCAGTGCAGCTCGATGAACGCCTCCATTTCCTCAGAGAAGAGCCCTTTGTAGGGAAGTCTGTGTTTCTCGATGGTGCGAGCGGCCAGACACTGCAGTGTGACGTAATTGAGCGGGTGTAGTGCATGTCGCCCGCTGCTCTGCTCGTCCAGCAGCTCGTAGGGTGTCTTGTGTTGTGCATTGGTGGAGTCGAAATGCGCCCCAGCTTGAATCAGCGCCCCCATGATCTCCGGGCAATTGTTGGCGGCGGCGACGTGGAGTGGCGTGTTGTTCTCGCAATCGCGGGAGTCAACGTCCGCACCGCACTCCAGGAACAACCCAGCCACGATGAGAGATGGGAACCGGCCCACTGGGTAACGGCCCACCGACGTGGTCTCTTTATCCACGGCCATGTGCAAGGGCGTATAGCCATTCCTCGCCCGGGGATTGAGCTTCAGGAGCCGATAGACCGCCTGCCTCTTCTGGTGCTCTTGCTCAGCAGTGCAGTCGAGTTTCTCCAACAGGAAGACGAGGTGCAGAATAATGGACAGAGCTTTGGTGAACTGCAGCGCCTCTGGAGGACTGTCCCGTTGCGCCACTGCACGCTCCACCTCCCGCACGCTCTTGCCCAGGACAGCCATCAGGTCCTGGAAGGTGACGCGGTTGGCCAGGGTGCCCTTGGCTCTGTCCTGAAGGACGAAGGAAAAGAGCTCGGCGAACGACAGGAAGCTGCTGGCAGTCATGGGGCTGAGCGGGTCCAGGTTGCTCTGCTGCATGTCCAGGGCGTACTTCCACAGGCTGATGCAGCGCTCGAAGTTGCCCGAGTCGGCGTAGACGGCCCCCCTGTAGCGGATGTAGTATGAAGTGTCTGGGTGCGAGGGGCCCAAGATGCGCTCCCTCACCAGAAGGGCCTGCATCCTCATCTCATCGGGGTCAGTGATGATCGCCTCCAGCTCCTCGACCGTGCACACCTCATGGGCGCAGTCGTACGCTGAGACAGGGGGACCCGGAGGGGGTTTGGCCAGAAATCCAGCCTTCTCGCCCGCCTGCCGCAGCTCCATCGCTCTTCTCCAGTAGCGCATGGCGCCCAGCAGGTCACGTTTCTTGTCCACAAACGTCGCCCCAAGAAGTTCGAGGGCGTCTATCCGCTCCTCTCTGGTGGCCCGGGGCTGGTGCACGAGATACTCAACTATATTGGTGTGACCGGTGACGCTGGCGGCCAGCAGCGGGGTCATGCCATAACCATCCCGTTCCATGCGGGCGTTACATTTCATCAGCATTTTCATGATCTCCAGACTCCCGGATTCGGCGCAGTCGTGCAGGGCAGTGTTGCCCTTCACACTCTTACGGTTGACGTCGGCCCCTCGCTCCAACAGGAACTTGGCGATCTCCCTGTGGCCCTTGTAGCACGAGATCATCAGACACGTATGACCGTGGCGGTTCGCCACCTCCATGTCCGCACAATGCTCCACCAGGTATCGAACGATCTCCAGATGACCATCGAAGCATGCAGCCCTCAGGGGGGTGGAGTTGGTCAGGGTGGTGTTATTGACGGAGGCTCCGTGCTTCAGGAGCGTCTTCACTACTGGCAGATGTCCCGCGGCGGAGGCCGCCCACAGCGGCGGAGCGCCTTCAATCGTCTCGCCGTCAAAGTTCACGGAGCCTCCGAGCTCCACGTTAGCCTTGCAATGCTCCAGCAGGTAATCCACAACCTCCAGATGGCCGTACCGGGAGGCGATGAGGAGCGGCGTCCCTCCTTGCGTCTTCTCCTCCGCCAGCGTCTCGAGCTCCTCGGGACTTTTGTTGCACAGCAACTTCTGAATGAGTTTCAGTTTTCCGTCTCTCGCAGCGTTAAACACCGCCGTGCTAATATCCATCTTCTCGGCATGTGACGTCACAAACTGTCCGTTAAAGCTCGTTTGAATGTGAAGGCGCGGGAAGCGCGTGTCGCTTCTGATTTAGACTGGAAACATCTTTGCGCTGCATTTTACTGCCATTTTAAGGCTGAAATCGAAATGGCGTCGATGTTGTTTGACAGCTCTCTGTTTACCACTGAAGTGTGGAGCGCTGGCTCTTGTAGTTCATTCGTCCGGTCAGTGTACTCCGGGAAGCGCGTAAAGAACTACAATGCCTGTCGGGCGTCGCGAAAGTCACCAATACGTCGACCGGCAAGCTCGACTTGTGGGAAATGTAGGAAATAAAAAATAGTTCGGTCGTTTGAATCCGTGTTTTTGAACGGATTACAGAACTACATTCACCATAAATTAAGTGGTGAAACTCGGGCAGCGTGACGTAAACACGGAATGCATGAACAACTTGTCTGGCATGTATGAGGTCACTGTTTGGTTATATTGTACCAGAAGTGTGTGTGTGTATCTTGTATTTATTATAATAATAATGTACAATAATGTATTAAACAATAATATGTAGAATTGAGGTTTATTTGTGTTTATTTTTTAAATGTTAATGAGTTTGTTTTTATTTGTTTATTTATTTAAACAGGGGAAAACAATGAATTTCCCAATTTAGAATATCTGATTTTCAATGGGGTTCCTGTCCCACAGGCAAAAAGAAGAGGGGAAAAAGGAAAAAGACAACAAATTTAGTGGCAGAAAAAAACAACAAAGAACTATTCAAAAACATAAAAAATTAATGAGTGCATGATTGATAATTCAACAGATGTGTGTATTAGTCAGTTTTATTATAGTTAAAGAAAACTAAAATAATTTTCAAAAAAAAACTGAAACTAAAATACTCCAAAATAAAAAACTAAAATAAAAATGATCTCAAATTAATTTTAGTTGTAGTTTGTGATACACTAGGGTGAATATGGGCAGAGTGGGACAGTTTGAAAATTGTTTTTTTTATTGACACTTTGAATTATTCCACTTCAGAATCACTGGAGTCTTATGGATTACTTTCATGATGCATTTATGTGCTTTTTGGAACTTCAAAGTTATGGTCACCACTCACTTGCACTGTATATAAATGCCCTAATAAATGTAACAATAATACTAGGCACAGCTGGGCTCTAGCATTTTGGGGGTCCTAAGCAAATTTTCAAAATGGGCCCTACAACTACCCAAACACACCCAACATTAGGGTGACCATACGTCCTCTTTTTCCCGGATATGTCCTGTTTTTCGGACCTTAAAAAAGCGTCCGACCAGGATTTCTAAATTTGCGGAAATTTCCGGGATTCGGCTTTAGTTGCATTATAATGTCATCTAGTCTAATACTTCATTGTGTGCACATATTTGGATTGGTTTAACTGCTCTTTGTAAGTCCCACCTTCTCGCACACCATTTGGTCGATTATAAGAGGCTTGCAGCAACTATTGGCCAAATTCCTGCCTGTCAATCTCTCCGCTGTTGTGTTCATCATCACACAGTTGCTTGACAGTAGCAGCAAATGACAGTTGAGTGGAAACAATGCCCAAACGAAAGTGCAAATTTACAGAAGTTTTGAACAAATAATGGAGGTGGAGATCCATGAGAAGCAGAATGTGTGACATGTAAAGCTGCACGTATGTGTCTGTTGCTAGTAAAGGTGCAAGTGATTTTGGATTGATTTAGAAGCACACATTAGTGAAACATAAAGGGTCAGCAAAATGTGAATGTTCATCAGGTAAATTAACGGACTGCTTTTTGCGACCAGGTAAAATTGTCACATTGCTTCATTTTACATGTCCATTCAAAATAATAGTAATAGATATTACGTATGTATGAGTGCACACACACACACACACACACACACACACACACACACACACACACACTCACACACTCACACAACAACAACCGCCATTCGCCACTAAGTGGTGGTCAGATGGAAATTCCTCCGGTACAGCCATCGAAGGCTTCATGAACCACGTGGTCTAAATAGCTATTAAATCATGTGGGAGCCAGAACACATCCCTGCCGCACTCCAATGTGAACAGGGAATGGCTCAGACTCCTGACCACGTAGTTTTACCCGGGCCTGCTCGCCATCATGAAGGTCCTTAATGATCGCAAACAGGGTTAGGGAAAGCACGAAGAACAACCCAGAGCCCAGGCCTACTGATGGTATCATAGGCTTTGACCAGGTCAATAAAGCAGAGATGTAGTTCTTGCTGGAATTCCCTACACCTCTGCTGTAGCAGACGGACAGAGAATATGGCATCTGTGCAAGACCGCCCCTTCCTGAAACCACACTGGGGCTCCGCAAGTCTCTCCTCAGCGTGCCTGGCAAGGCGATGTTGAATAATCCTTGCCAGGACCTTTCCTGAGTGGTCCCCCTTTTTAAAGAGAGGGACCACCAGGGCATCCTTCCAATCCTGCGAACCCGCCCAGTGGTCCAGACTGTTGTTATGATGTCATGTAGGGCAGTCTGTGCACAAACACCACCCTCCCTCAGCATTTCGGTTGGGAGATCATCTCTGCCCGGTGCCTTTCCTGGTCTCAGGCTCCGGATCGCCTTCAGTACTTCCTCCCAAGATGGCACCTCAGCCAGCCACCCACAGGGAGTGACTTCTTCCTCCAATATTTGTGGCACCGCAGCCCCAGCAGGGTCATCCCCACTTTGTCCCCCAATGTTTTCCAGTCTGAGGGACTTCCCCTCCCCCAGGACCTCACAGAGTTGCTCAGCAAATCTGCAAACCTGTTCCTGGGGGTCAGAGATTGGATCACCGTTTTTTCCCCTAATGATGGTAATAAGTGTGGTGCTGCAAGTAACTTTTTGATAGAATTAAAGAGCGATTTGTGATCATGGGCCATTGAGGCAGACTCCATCTCCTCAGCAACCCGCATCCGCTGTTCCATCACTATGTAGTCCAGCAGATGTTCTTGCTTGGACCCAGCATGCTTCCATGATGTTGTGTGGATGCGCCGATACTGGAACAGTGTTTTGGTAATGACAAGCCCATGGGCTGCACAAAAATCTAGCAGCCTCCTGACGTTGTTATTGAGCTGTCTTCCAATCACTCCTAACCTGGTGCTAGCATCATGACCAACTCGGACATTGAAATCACCCAACATGATGATTCTAACCCGAGGGGCCACTTTAGCCAGCACCTGTGACAGGAAGTCATAGAAGGCATCTGACTCATCTGCCTTTCCCGCATACCTCCACGGATGTTCGTCTTCGGTGGGGACATAAATAACCACGATCACCACTCCTCGCCTCTGGTTGATGGGAAGGCGAACCCAAAGTAACCTGGGGCTCACAGCTTCCCACACCTCACCACCACGCTCCCATGCTACCTTCATTCTTTTGTTCAGAAGAAGAGCCACTCCCTGTTGTTTGGCAGTCTCCTGCCCTGAGTAGAGGACAGTCCACCCCTCATTGTGGCAAGAGCCAGAGCCGGTCCACCAGACCTCCTGAACACCACAGAGATCCAGGCAGTACCGGTCCAGGTCCCGACAAAGGAGTGGGAGCCTCTCCTCCACTGTGAGTATTCAAACACTCCACGTGGCCTTCCTTACAATCTGTGCATTCCCCCTTTTTAAAGAGAGGGACCCCCAGGGCATCCTTCCAATCCTGCGGAACCCGCCCAGTGGTCCAGACTGTTGTTATGATGTCATGTAGGGCAGTCTTTTTGTTGTTTCTGGAGGAGCCCCGAGGGTGAGGGCTCTGCCTGATGGAGTTTGGCCAGGAGACATCATAGATGCCTGTCCCCCCAGGGCCTCCGGCACTAGCTTACTTAAAGTTTTAATTTTTGGTTTAGTGGTACACTGTGGAGGGTGAAGGGGTTACCAGCCCCTAGCACCCATCCAGAGCCCCCATTTGGTCGCTGTGGTGGGTACAAAGCGCCATGACAGAAAAAAACACTCACTCACTCACACACTCACACACACACACACACACACACACACACACACATACGCACACACACACACTCAAACACACACACACATGCATGAGTGCACACACACACACGTTGGTCTACCTATCATTATGAGGACTTTCCATAGAAATAATGTTTTTTATACTGTACAAACTATAGATTCTAAAACCCAACACAACCGCTAAACCCAACACAACGCCTTGATTCAACGCAACCCCTAAACCCAACGCAACCCCTAAACCCAACACGTCCCCTAAACCCAACACAACCACTAAACCCAACACAACCCCTAAACCCGACACAACCCCTAAACCCGACACAACTCCTAAACCCAACACAAACACAAACCCTAAACCTAAAACAACCCCTAAACCCAACACAACCCCTAATCCCAACACATCCCCTAAACCCAACACATCCCCTAAACCCAACACAACCCCTGAACCCAACACAACCCCTAAACCCAACACAACCCCTAAAACCAACACAACCCCAAAACCCAACACAACCCCAAAACCCAACACATCCCCTAAACCCAACACAACCCCAAAACCTAACACATCCCCTAAACCCAACACATCCCCTAAACCCAACACATCCCCTAAACCCAACACAACCCCTAAACCCAACACAACCCCTGAACCCAACACAACCCCTAAACCCAACACAACCCCTAAACCCAACACAAACACAAACCCTAAACCTAACACATCCCCTAAACCCAACACAACCCCTAATCCCAACACATCCCCTAAACCCAACACATCCCCTAAACCCAACACATCCCCTAAACCCAACACAACCCCTAAACCCAACACAATCCCAAAACCCAACACATCCCCTAAACCCAACACAACCCCTAAACCCAACACATCCCCTAAACCCAACACAACCCCAAAACCCAACACAACCCCAAAACCCAACACATCCCCTATACCCAACACAACCCCAAAACCTAACACATCCCCTAAACCCAACACATCCCCTAAACCCAACATATCCCCTAAACCCAACACAACCCCTAAACCCAACACATCCCCTAAACCCAACACATCCCCTAAAACCCAACACAACCCCTAAACCCAACACATCCCCTAAACCCAACACAACCCCTAAACCCAACACATCCCCTAAACCCAACACATCCCCTAAACCCAACACATCCCCTAAACCCAACACAACCCCTAAACCCAACACAACCCCTAAACCCAACACATCCCTAAGCCCAGCACAACCCCTAAGCCCAACACAACCCCTAAACCCAGCACAACCCCTAGGCCCAGCACAACCCTAAGCCCAGCACATCCCTAGCCCCAACACAGCCTCTAAACCCAGCACAACCCCTAGAGCCCAACACAGCCCCTAGGCCCAGCACAGCCCTAGCCCAGCACATCCCTAAGCCCAGCACAGCTCCTAGACCCAGCACATCCCCTAAGCCCAGCACAGCCCCAAGACCCAGCACAGCCCCTAAGCCCAACACGTTCCCTAACCCCAGCACAACCCCTGAACCCAACACAGCCCTAGGCCCAGCACAGCCCCTGGACCCAACACAACCCCTAAACCCAACACAACCCCAAAACCCAACACATCCCCTGAACCCAACACAACCCCAAAACCCAACACATCCACTAAACCCAACACAACCCCTAAACCCAACACAACCTCTAAACCCAACACATCCCCTAAACCCAACACAACCCCTAAACCCAACACAACCCCAAAACCCAACACATCCCCTAAACCCAACACATCCCCTAAACCCAACACAACCCCTGAACCCAACACATCCCCTAAACCCAACACAACCCCTAAACCCAACACATCCCCTAAACCCAACACAACCCCTAAACCCAACACAACCCCTGAACCCAACACAACCCCTAAACCCAACACAACCCCTAAACCCAACACATCCCCTAAACCCAACACAACCCCTAAACCCAACACAACCCCTGAACCCAACACAACCCCTAAACCCAACACAACCCCAAAACCCAACACATCCCCTAAACCCAACACAACCCCAAAACCCAACACATCCCCTAAACCCAACACAACCTCTAAACCCAACACATCCCCTAAACCCAACACAACCCCTAAACCCAACACATCCCCTAAACCCAACACATCTCCTAAAGCCACTACGCCACCACCACTCTTGGTTCCATCACACCTTCTCCAGGCCATCTCTCCGTCCATCCTACCGGCACTTACACACATAATTAACACATCCCTTCTTGCAGGCACTTTTCCCACTACATTTAAGCAGGCTCGAGTAACCCCACTGCTGAAAAAACCTGCACTTAACCCCACACAGATAGAACACTACAGACCAGTCTCTCTCATCCCATTCATGGCAAAAACACTTGAAAGGGCAGTTTTCAATCAGATCTCCACCTATCTCTCACAGAACAAGCTGCTGGATGACAATCAGTCAGGCTTCAGAAGTGGACACTCCACTGAGACTGCCCTGCTGTCTGTCATTGAGTCGCTGAGACTGGCGAGAGCTGAATCGAGATCATCCGTTCTGATTTTGCTGGACCTTTCTGCTGCCTTTGACACAGTCAACCATCAGATCCTACTCTCCACCCTCTCTAAACTGGGTATCACTGGAACTGTGCTTGACTGGTTCAACTCTTATCTCTCAGAAAGGTCCTTTGAGGTAGCATGGAGAGGGAAGTATCCAAGCCACACCAGTTACTTACTGGGGTACCTCAGGGATCAGTGCTTGGGCCACTTCTCTTCTCCATATACACAACATCACTGGGACCCATCATCCAGTCACATGGTTTCTCTTACCACTGCTACACTGATGACACGCTAACTCTACTTGTCTTTCCAGCCCAGCGACACCACAGTGACCGTTCGAATCGCTGCCTGTCTGGCAGACATCTCTGCCTGGATGAAGGAACACCACCTTCAACTCAACCCTGCCAAGACAGAACTCCTTGTCTTTCCAGCCAACCCGGCTGTTGAACACAACATCACCGTGCAGCTGGGTCCAACTACAGTTTCGCCTTCCAAAGCGGTCAGAAATCTAGGGGTAACCATTGATGATGAGCTAAATTTCACAGACCACATTTCAAAAACTGCAAGATCTTGTAGATTTACACTCTACAATATCAGGAAGATAAGACCCTTCCTCTCTGTACATGCCACACAACTGCTCGTTCAGTCCCTTGTCATAACTAGACTGGACTACTGTAACAGCTCTCATTGCAGGCCTTCCTGCATGTGCTATTAGACCTCTCCAAATGATCCAGAATGCAGCAGCACGTCTGGTCTTTAATGAACCTAAGAGAACACATGTTACACCACTCTTTGTCTCTCTCCACTGGCTGCCGGTTCATGCCCGTTTTAAATTCAAGGCCCTGATGCTGGCATATAAAACAGTCACTGGGTCTGCTCCAGCATACCTTAAAACATTTATGCAGAGCTACGTTCCCACCAGAAGCCTGCGGTCGGCTAAGGAGCGTCGCCTTGTCGTACCAAAACAAAGAGGCACCAAAACACTTTCCCGGACTTTCAGTTTCATCATACCACGGTGGTGGAATGACCTTCCCAACTCAATCCGGAAGCTAACTCACTCTCTATCTTCAAAAAGCGGCTAAAAACACATCTTTTCCAAAAGCACTTAACCGGTCAATAAAAAATAAAAATAAAAAAAATAATATATTTACATTTCTTGTTGCACTTAAATCTGTTT
>NC_068284.1:49551678-49566678 GCF_025860055.1 Xyrauchen texanus
ACAAACAGGCTCGTCACACCTACTTGAACTGGGCCCTGCATTTACAACAATGTTATCTTGCTGCTCGTTTGCATTAGTATTTTGTACAATATTTGCAATATTTCCATTTTGCTGACGTTCATTCGCGTTAGTATCTGTATTAGTAACAACAGTCTCATGTGTTTCTATGGCGGACGGCGCCGCACCAGCATCGCTTACCTCTGATGAACCTGCTTTTTCTGCTTGAGCAGTGTGCTCCGCCACGTCTCCCTCTCCTGAGACGGTAGGCCCACTCTCTGTTGCACGCTCTATATGTGGGCATGCAAACTTTTTATGACCTAAATCGCCACAATCGAAACACCTCAAACTACCAGTTGTCGCATACACCATGTAAGTTCTTCCTTCGTATCGTGCTCGGAATGAAACATCCAGCGTATTCTCGGGAGTCTAAAAACATAAACACCTGTCTTCTGAAAGACTTAACGTGTTTCAGAGATGGGTGTTTACAGCCTAGCGTTATTGTTTTAAAAGCCTGGCAAATTTGCCAAACCGTACTAATTCCCGTTCCAACGCGTCATCTGGAATGAAAGGTGGAACATTCGACACCGTGACTTTCACTGTCGGAGCATGTAAAGGGTAACCTGAACAAAATTATAATTTATAACAAGACCATTCTCGATTAAGCGATTAACAAGGTTTTGCTCTTTCAAGAACACCACTACGGCTTTATTCATGCGAAGCGGAAACAATATTTTCATGTCCCACTTTCTCGATAGTCGAAATGAGCACATCTTCAACTGTGACGCCGTCCTCTGGCACACAACTGAAGCCATTGCGCAAGGTCAGTGACGGCGTCTCCTCGTGAGACGCCATCTCCTTGTGCAATAATCACAATAATAATCAAACTGAGTCTAAATCAAACTTAAACAAACCATGCAAGGAAAAAAGAAATAGAAAAACCACGTAATTAAAGCAAGGTGAATTCACACAGCTCAGATCTCACACACACACGCTCCTAACATGCACACCGGAAGTGAGAGAGAGAGAGAGAGAGAGAGAGAGAGAGAGAAAGAGAAAACATTCTTACGAAATAGTTTGAAACACATTTGGAAAGACCTGCAATAATAAAGATGAAAAGGATGTGTGAAAATCTACAAAAACAAATGTAAAGCATTGGAAATATATATTATAAACTACCGGTCAAATGTTTTGAAACACATGACTGAAAAGTCTCTCACGATCTTAAAAATATTTTGATCTGAAGGCGTATGCTTAAATGTTTGAAATATGTTTTGTAGACAAAAAATGTAATTGTGCCACCATATTAATTTATTTCATTATAAAACTAAAATGTTATTAAAATAAAAAAATATTTTGAAATTGATGACTTGGACCAAATAATAAATAAAAGCAGCCAATAAGTGCCCAACATAGATAGATAGAACTCCTTTAATACTGTTTCAAAAGCATCCCAGGGTGATTCCTCAAGAAGTTGGTTGAGAAACATGTCTGCAAATTCTAGGCAAAGGGTGACAACTTTGAAGATGCTAAAATATAACACAGTTTTCATTTATTTTGGATTTTGTTTAGTCACAACATAATTACCATAGTTCTATTGATGTTATTCCATAGTTTTGATAACTTTACTATTATTCTAACATGTGAAAAAATTATAATAAAGAATGAGTCAGTGTTTCAAAACTTTTGACCGGTAGTGTATATATATTTATATGAATTACATGTAAAAATACAGAGTGGAAGTACAGTGGTTAAAAATGTGTAATATGTGACTGGTCTTCATTAGCACTGCATTGTGTGGATAATCGAACAAGATCAGGCAACAGGAATTACTCATGCCAGATTTTATTCTGCGTGAATAAAGACAATTAAATAAAAACAAGCTCGAATCTGTGGCCTTCTCTTACATTGGAACAACAACCTATCAGTGAAAAGCATTACTTTAGCCACAGAGCTTGCATACTCATGCAATGAACTCTCTCCAAAAATACATGCTCCATATCATTACCACAAACTTCATACATATTTGAATAAGATTTAAGTGCATTCTGAACAAAATTATATGTTTTATTGCACTAAACAGAACTCATATCAAACTTTTTAGACGGAGCTTCAACGCAACTCACCTCTCTTCAGTCGCGCTTACCGCGCGAGAGCAACCGGAACACGAATCTTAAAGGAGCCACACACCATTTTTAATAACACTGAAAAATTACCATATAGCAATAGAAACATGACATCTCAATTAAAATAAATCAATATTAAAAGAATAAATGAAATGAAATATTAAAAGAATAATTTCCAGAATACAAAATAATTATATAAATATAACAAATGATAATAACAAGGAGAGAGATTTTGAGTGAAATTAATAAATAAATATAACACCCGTTACATTCACCTCCCCTAATTTCACCAAAATTCTGCATGAGTTTAAGAGAATTTCCTAAAGAATCACACTGCAAAAATACCATAGTTACAGAAATGAAAGCTATCTGTCTTGACAGATACAGAGAATCTTGAGGGGGATCAAGACTCAAAACCTCTTAGTAAAGTATGTTGCCAAATACACCATACCACACTTAACCTATGCAACAAATCCTCACTCACATTATTCTTATATCACTCAATTAAAAACTGAACCCAAAAAGAAAACGTAAAAAGTTAACTTCCTACCCAATCACGAAAATTAGAATAGACTTAAAAGGGACTGTGACTTTTTCTTGAATCTGTTTGACAAGTTTGCTATTTTAACTGATTTTACTTTTTTCACTACTCTACCAGCCCGTGTTGTAATTGTGTCTTGCACTTGTTCAGGAACTGGCATTGACACATCATCACAGACAGGTAAATCAGAGTCAGTAATACCTGAATTGGTAAAATGAGATGTTGCCGATGATGCATTGTCACAATCAGAATTTCCTTTGTTCAATGTTTTATCAAGGAGAATCTGGTTTTGACTGTCTTGACCAGAATTAACACAGTAAGTGTCATCGTGTTCATCTTCATCCTGTTCCATTTGTACATCAAGAGGTTTTTGAACTCTTTGAAACATCCTCATCTAATACTAATGAATGGGTTTTGTTTTCAGGGAATCAATTTTCATCGTCCTCCAAGGAATCAGTAGAATTTGTTGATTGGCTCTCACACTCAGAATCGTTTGAGCAATCAGCAACCGTTGATCCACATGTTTCATTCTCAGGACATGTCACTGGTAAGAAACTGATGTGTTAGGGTTAGGGTTAGGTTAGGGTTAGGTTTAGGGGTTGGGTTTAGGGGTTGGGGTTAGGGGTTGGGGTTAGGTTAAGGGGTTAGGTTTAGGGGTTAGGTTTAGGGGTTAGGTTTAGGGGTTGGGGTTAGGTAAAGGGGTTAGGAAGTGTTAGTTAAGGAGGGTAGGCGCTAACCAGTGTGCACACGCCATCAATGTCGCTCACTCGACTGGATTCACTTCTCATTCAGGCCTTGGGGATATATAGTGCCTAATTTATTGATCCAAATTCTCTCTGCTCTTTTTCTCTGGGGCACGGACCATTGTTGGCCTGTAGGACCGTGACCCGGAAGGATTCCCATCCGTGATTATGGAAATGTTGGACCAGATAAGTGTTATTTTGTCTTCCTCTCTGAATGTTTTATTTATGTTGTGTCATTCTGACCAGAATGGTGTTGCCCGTCTCTCCCACATATTGAGCTCCACATTGTTTGCAGGTGATGAGGTAAATGCAGTTTTTTTGAAAAATATTTTTAATGGCCTGAATTCCTTCTCGGATGTCGATGTTTGTGTAAAGGCCATCCACATCCATAGTGAACAGGATGGCCTTTTGGGGAATTTTTAGTCCTTTGACTTTCTGGACAAAATCATACGTGTCTTTTATATAGCTGGGGTGGCCCCTCGGAAGAGGATTTAAGTAAAAATCAAAAAATTTGGCCTTATAGTATGTTTCACTGCCGCAATCGGATACTATAGGCCTTCCTGGGGGAATTTTTTGAGGTTTGCTCCATTTGGTCGGGTCTTTGTGTATTTTATCTATTCGGCCTATCCTCCTGGGAGTCACGTTGTGCTCCAGAAGGTGTGTTGAGTTCGACACTTAAATGAGCCTGTGTGGCTGTCCTGAGGCTGGTGACTTTTTCAGGGCTTAAGGTGACTATTTGTGAGCCGAGATTATCCCGTTCGCACTCTCCTTGATCCTCGATAAGGATGAGGTCTTGTTCCTGTCTGACACAGGGGTTGGGACGAACGTGAGGAGTGCGTTGTTCTTTTGGGGAGGCAGGAAGATTTAAGGTAATCTCTGAATGACTGTCTGAGTCCTCCTCTCTAATAGGAGACCAATCGTTCAGTGGGTCTGTCATCATGCATGCTGTTTTGGTCGGTTTTGTTACTACGGGGGTGGATATTTCAGACAGAGATTGTGCATCCGTTATGGTGTGCACCAAAGCCTGCACCATAACGGTATTAGCCGTTGTGTTTTCTGGGAGAGCAGGAGTGGGAGAGAGATTTTGGGTCTCTGCTTCCTCCCTTGTTTCTCCAGAATCCAAGGCAGGAACGGAGGTGTGCCATCTCTCACCTACCAACCTGTGAGCCTCGTGTATTGTTTTGTCTTTCAGTCTTTTACCAATACCACGTTTAGCCCATAATATGGCCGTATTGAAACATTCATCCCAGCGTTGGGAGGGAATGTGCTGGAGTTTAGCCATTTCTTCTACCAATTCGTCTTCATAATGGTTTTTAAGAATCAGCATAGTGGTATAGGCCCAGTTTTTGGCATTGCCTTCAATGAGGGCTTGTGTTGTGGGGTTTGGCAAAGCTGGTTTGATGACCTCTGACAGGTGTTTTTCAGTTTTGTCAATTGCAGGAGGCTGTTCCTGCCTGATATTATTTTTGTGATGCACTAATTTGATGATTTTAAATAAGGTACGGGTTTCTGTTACAAAGTCAGGGTCATCTGAATGCTTGGGCTTTATGTTTTGTTTCTGATGTGTGTTTTTATTTTGCAGGTGTGAGCGAACTGTCTGTGTTGTTCTGCACCCATCCCGTGGTTCCTTCAGTAAGGAGTTTTGCTGGGGCGTCAATGTACCGGGTCCCAAGCGGGCCGGGGTTCAAAATTGTGGTCTGCCAGACCACTGATAAGACTGACTATGGTGAGTCAGTGCTGCCCTCATGTGGCCACCATATTTCACTACACGTGCATGCACTCTCTCTCCCTGTGCATGACGCTGGGACTGATGGCCACCATATTTGACTCGCGTCTGCATAGGAGAATGCTCTTTCTCCTGTGCGTGGCGTTCAGTGTCCGTGGTAGGAGCAGGGCATAGGCCAGACTGTGCCATGCCTGGCAAGCCTGCGACCACGTGTGACCACCGTCCAACCGTCCCTTTCTGGCCAAACCATAGTATTAGGGAATGTTGTTGTGAATTTTGAATGTAAAAGTAAAGATTTTTCTTGAAGAAATTGAAATCAGGTAAGTATATCTAAAAATTGTGTTTTTTTTTTTTTTATTTATCCATCAAATCAAAGCGAGTCTAATCAATTAAGAGTGCTTTTATGTTTTTATATGAACAGGCTGTTGCTTTAAATGTGAAAACAAAAGCAAAGAAATTAAGGTAAGTAAAAGTCAAGTCAAGTCAATTCAATTTTATTTGTATAGCGCCTTTCACAACACACATCGTTTCAAAGAAGCTTTACAGAATATCAGTATTAACAGACGATAAAACTGTAATGTCTATAAAGTCGATGAATCATCATGTAATTTAGATAAAATAAGATATTAATAGTGTTTAAAAATAAATAAATGATAATTGTATTAATAACCCCAGTGAGCAAGCTGTAGGCGACTGTGGCAAGGAACACAAAACTCCATAAGATGTAGATTAATGGAGAAAAATAACCTTGGGAGAAACCAGACTCACTGTGGGGGCCAGTTCCCCTCTGACTAACCCCACCCTAACCCTAAACCAGACTCACTGTGGGGGCCAGTTCCCTCTGACCAACCCCACCCTAACCCTAAACCAGACTCACTGTGGGGGCCAGTTCCCTCTGACTAACCCCACCCTAACCCTAAACCAGACTCACTGTGGGGGCCAGTTCCCCTCTGACTAACCCCACCCTAACCCTAAACCAGACTCACTGTGGGGGCCAGTTCCCCTCTGACTAACCCCACCCTAACCCTAAACCAGACTCACTGTGGGGGCCAGTTCCCCTCTGACTAACCCCACCCTAACCCTAAACCAGACTCACTGTGGGGGCCAGTTCCCCTCTGACTAACCCCACCCTAACCCTAAACCAGACTCACTGTGTTGGCCAGTTCCCCTCTGACTAACCCCACTCTAACCCTAAACCAGACTCACTGTGGGGGCCAGTTCCTCTCTGGCTAACATTATGAATGTAATGTAAAAATTACTCATGTATAGGTAAAATCATGGTTTAAAATTATTAAACCTAGTAAGTGTTAAGGGTTAGTGATTAAACATCAATTGTGTTTGAACTGTATGATTAATGACCAAAGTCTTTGAAGTCCATCTTGATTAATTGCAGAAATTCACATAGATGCAATTGTCCTTGTTAATTGGCTGGTGAAGGCTTTTGTTGGCAATAGTTAGTCTAAGTATTCCATTTCAAGATCGTAGTCCATCAATAGACCGAGGTGATGCAGGTTGGAATTGGAATTATTTCATCCTCTGAAGTCCATCATAATAGACTGAAGTGATGTTTGGCACCGGCTGCATTTAGTCTTCATCATTCAGCGACATGAAGCAGTGGAGTCCAACATGAAGCAGGAATGGTGCTGGATCCATCCGGTTCTGGTGACCTCAGGATAGGAGTCCCGAGGTTCAGACAGGGAAACAAATAATAAGATGTAAGAATAGATGCCATTTAATTTATTGCAGAGTAAGAGATCATGCTCAATGTTTCTGGTTTCTGGTTCCGGCAGACCCAACTAAAGCAGCCTAATTGTGGGTTGGGGGATAAATGAGGTGTATGCCTGACGAGTCTTTAATCCAGACTTAAACTGAGAGAGTGTGTCTGAGTCCCGAACAGTGTTTGGGAGACTATTCCATAGTTTAGGTGCCAAATATGAAAAGGATCTTCCTCCTTTAGTGGATTTTGATATTCTAGGAACTATTAACAGGCCAGAATTTTGCGATCTTAATGAACGTATTGGAATATAGTGTGATAGAAGATCACTTAAGTACTGCGGAGACCATTCAAAGCTTTGTATGTAGTGAACAGAATTTTAAAATTAATACGGAATTTAACAGGTAACAATGTAACGATGATAAAATGGGGCTAATATGATCATATTTCTTGGTTCTCGTCAGCACTCTGGCTGCTCCATTTTGAACCAATTGAAGTTTATTTATTGATCTTGCTGGACATCCTCCCAGTAATGCATTACTATAATCTAGTCTTGAGGTCATGAACGCATAAATTAGTTTTTTCGGCATCAGCAACTGAGAGCATATGCCGTAATTTAGCAATATTTCTTAGGTGGAAGAATGCTGTTCTACAAACATTGGGAATGTGATTGTCAAAGGACAGATTGGTATCAAATATAACACCTAAGAACTATCAAATAGAATAGTTCTATCAAATAGAACACCTTCTTCGCTGTTGAAGATGATGTAACAGTACATCCATCCAGAGTCAAATTATATTTTAGTGGCTTATTTTTAGAGTTTTTTGGTCCAATAATTAGTACCTCTGTTTTGTCAGAATTGAGTAGAAGGAAATTTCTTGCCATCCAATCTTATATTTCATTGATACACTCTGCTAATTTTGAGAATTGTGAAATCTCATCAGGTTTTGAAGAAATATAAAGTTGTGTATCGTCAGCATAGCAGTGGAAACTTATCCCACGATTCCTGATAATATCTCCCAGGGAAAGCATATACATGGAGAAAAGCAGAGCCCTAAAACTGATCCCTGTGGCACTCCATATTTTACTTTTGTTTGGTTTGACAATTCCTCATTTACACAGACAAAGTGGTAGTGGTCTGCTAAATATGATCTAAACCATGCTAATGCAACTCCACAAATTCCAGCCTATTCAAGAGAATGTCGTGATCTATCGTGTCGAATGCAGCACTAAGATCTAAAAGCACTAGAAGAGAAATGCAGCCGCGATCAGATGTTAAGAGTCATGTGTAACTCTGATAAGTGCAGTCTCTGTACTGTGATGAGGCCTAAATCCTGATTGAAATTCTTCATATATACTATTTCTCTGTAGAAATGAACATATTTGGGAGGATACTACCTTTTCTAGTATTTTTGACATAAATGGGAGATTTGAAATCGGTCTATAATTAGCAAGTTCTCCAGGATCAAGTTGTGGCTTCTTAATAAGCGGTTTGATAATTGCCATTTTAAAGTTTCTTGGGACATGTCCTAAGCATAGCGAGGAGTTAATGATATTAAGAAGAGGTTCTGAGATTACAGGCGATACCTCTTTTAAGAGCTTAGTTGGTATAGGATCTAACAAACAAGTTGTGGCTTTTGATGTTTCGATAAGTTTTGTTAGCTCTTCATGACCTATGATAGCGAAGGATTGAAGTTGCACATGAGGGAAATTATTCGACACTGTTTTCTGAGGTGCTATGACAGATGATTGCATAATTCCAATTTTATTTCTGATTATTTCAATTTTATCTGTAAAGAAATTCATGAAGTCATTACTCTTGAGCTGTGACGTAATATCTGGTTCGGTTGAGGCTTTATTCCTAACCGATTTAGCCACAGTACTGAATAGGATTGTTGTGGTTATTTTCTATGAGTTTACTAAAATATGCTGACCTGGCAGCTTTGAGTGCATGTTTGTAGCTACAGACACTATCCTTCCATGCACCCTGAAATACTTCTAATTTTGTATTTTTCCACATGCGCTCCATTTTCCGAGCTGCTCTCTTGAGAGCATGAGTGTGATCATTGTACCATGGTGCAGGGCTTATTTCTTTAATTTTCTTTAATCGAAGTGGGGCGACAACATCAAGGGTGCTAGAGAAGACTGCATTCAAATTTTTTGTTATTTCATCAAGTTCTTCTGGGCTTTGGGGTTTATTGAGTATATGAGATAGATCTGGAAGAGTATTAGTGAAGTGATCTTTAGTGGTCGAAAGAATAGTTCTACCTGAACGATAGCGTGGTGTAGATTGAGTAACATTAGCTGATCGCAGCATGCAAGAGACGAGGTAATGATCCGAGTTGTCATCGCTCTGCTGCAGAATTTCTATATTATCAACATCAACTCCATATGAAAGAATTCAATCTAGCGTATGATTATGGCGATGAGTTGGTCCTGTTACATTTTGTCTGACTCCAAGAGAGTTGAGAATATCGATAAATGCTAATCCCAATGTATCATTTTCATTATCTATGTGAATGATGAAGTCACTAACAATTAAGGCTCTATCTACAGTAACTACAAGATCTGATAAAAAATTTGCAAATTCACTAAGGAAATCTGAATAAGGCCCGGGTGATCTATACACTGTAGCAAGGGTAAAGGACGACAGAGATTTTTTATTTATATTTGTATTTGACGGTGTCACATTAAGCATTATTAGTTCAAAAGACTTACATTTATATCCTGTCCTCTGAGTAACACCAAAAACTTCACTGTAAATTGTAGCAATACCTCCTCCTCGACCCTTCAGACGAGGTTCATGTTTATAACAATAACCTGGGGGAGTAGATTCATTTAAACTAATATATTCATCCGGTTTAAGCCAGGTTTCAGTCAAACAGAGTGCATCCAATCTATGATCTGTAATCATTTCATTGACAATTAGTGCTTTGGTAGCAAGAGATCTAATGTTTAGTAGCCCTATTTTTATACAATGTTTATTTTTAATTTGTTTGTTTTGTTCAAGTTTGACCTTAATCAAATTTTTTCTAAATGATTTAGTGAGGGTATTGTGTTTGGTAGTTCGGGGAACAGACACAGTCCCTAACCCTAACCCTAAACATTGAGCATGATCTCTTACTCTGCAATAAATTAAATGGCATCTATTCTTACATCTTATTATTTGTTTCCCTGTCTGAACCTCGGGACTCCTATCCTGAGGTCACCAGAACCGGCTGGATCCAGCACCATTCCTGCTTCATGTTGGACTCCACTGCTACATGTCGCTGAATGATGAAGACTAAATGCAGCCGGTGCCAAACATCACTTCAGTCTATTATGATGGACTTCAGAGGATGAAATAATTCCAATTCCAACCTGCATCACCTCGGTCTATTGATGGACTACGATCTTGAAATGGAATGCTTAGACTAACTATTGCCAACAAAAGCCTTCATCAGCCAATTAACAAGGACAATTGCATCTATGTGAATTTCTGCAATTAATCAAGATGGACTTCAAAGACTTTGGTCATTAATCATACAGTTCAAACACAATTGATGTTTAATCACTAACCCTTAACACTTACTAGGTTTAATAATTTTAAACCATGATTTTACCTATACATGAGTAATTTTTACATTACATTCATAATGTTAGCCAGAGAGGAACTGGCCCCCACAGTGAGTCTGGTTTAGGGTTAGAGTGGGGTTAGTCAGAGGGGAACTGGCCAACACAGTGAGTCTGGTTTAGGGTTAGGGTGGGGTTAGTCAGAGGGAACTGGCCCCCACAGTGAGTCTGGTTTAGGGTTAGGGTGGGGTTAGTCAGAGGGAACTGGCCCCCACAGTGAGTCTGGTTTAGGGTTAGGGTGGGGTTAGTCAGAGGGAACTGGCCCCCACAGTGAGTCTGGTTTAGGGATAGGGTGGGGTTAGTCAGAGGGAACTGGCCCCCACAGTGAGTCTGGTTTAGGGTTAGGGTGGGGTTAGTCAGAGGGAACTGGCCCCCACAGTGAGTCTGGTTTAGGGTTAGGGTGGGGTTAGTCAGAGGGAACTGGCCCCCACAGTGAGTCTGGTTTAGGGTTAGGGTGGGGTTAGTCAGAAGGAACTGGCCCCCACAGTGAGTCTGGTTTAGGGTTAGGGTGGGGTTAGTCAGAGGGGAACTGGCCCCCACAGTGAGTCTGGTTTAGGGTTAGGGTGGGGTTGGTCAGAGGGGAACTGGCCCCCACAGTGAGTCTGGTTTAGGGTTAGGGTGGGGTTAGTCAGAAGGGAACTGGCCCCCACAGTGAGTCTGGTTTCTCCCAAGGTTATTTTTCTCCATTAATCTACATCTTATGGAGTTTTGTGTTCCTTGCCACAGTCGCCTACAGCTTGCTCACTGGGGTTATTAATACAATTATCATTTATTTATTTTTAAACACTATTAATATCTTATTTTATCTAAATTACACAATGATGATTCATCGACTTTATAGACATTACAGTTTTATCGTCTGTTAATACTGATATTCTGTAAAGCTGCTTTGAAACGATGTGTGTTGTGAAAGGCGCTATACAAATAAAATTGAATTGACTTGACTTGACTTTTACTTACCTTAATTTCTTTGCTTTTGTTTTCACATTTAAAGCAACAGCCTGTTCATATAAAAACATAAAAGCACTCTTAATTGATTAGACTCGCTTTGATTTGAAGGATAAATAAAAAAAAACACAATTTTTAGATATACTTACCTGATTTCAATTTCTTCAAGAAAAATCTTTACTTTTACATTCAAAATTCACAACAACATTCCCTAATACTATGGTTTGGCCAGAAAGGGACGGTTGGACGGTGGTCACACGTGGTTGCAGGCTTGCCAGGCATGGCACAGTCTGGCCTATGCCCCGTTCCTACCGCGACACTGAACGTCACGCACAGGGAGAAAGAGCATTCTCCTATGCAGACGCAGTCAAATATGGTGGCCATCAGGCCCAGCGTCATGCACAGGGAGAGAGAGTGCATGCACGTGTAGTGAAATATGGTGGCCACATGAGGGCAGCACTGACTCACCATAGTCAGTCTTATCAGTGGTCTGGCAGACCACAATTTTTTGAACCCCGGGCCCGTTTGGGACCCGGTACATTGACGTCCCAGCAAAACTCCTTTACGAAGGAACCACGGGGATGGGTGCAGAACAACACAGACAGTTCGTTCACACCTGCAAAATAAAAACACACATCAGAAACAAAACATAAAGCCCAAGCATTCAGATGACCCTGACTTTGTAACAGAAACCCGTACCTTATTTAAAATCATCAAATTAGTGCATCACAAAAATAATATCAGGCAGGAACAGCCTCCTGCAATTGACAAAATTGAAAAACACCTGTCAGAGGTCATCAAACCAGCTTTGCCAAACCCCACAACACAAGCCCTCATTGAAGGCAATGCCAAAAACTGGGCCTATACCACTATGCTGATTCTTAAAAACCACTACGAAGATGAATTGGTAGAAGAAATGGCTAAACTCCAGCACATTCCCTCCCAACGCTGGGATGAATGTTTCAATACGGCCATATTATGGGCTAAACGTGGTATTGGTAAAAGACTGAAAGACAAAACAATACACGAGGCTCACAGGTTGTTAGGGGAGAGATGGCACACCTCCGTTCCTGCCTTGGATTCTGGAGAAACGAGGGAGGAAGCGGAGACCCAAAATCTCTCTCCCACTCCTGCTCTCCCAGAAAACACAACGGCTAATACCGTTACGGTGCAGGCTTTGGTGCACACCATAACGGATGCACAATCTCTGTCTGAAATATCCACCCCCGTAGTAACAAAACCGACCAAAACAGCATGCATGATGACAGACCCACTGAACGATTGGTCTCCTATTAGAGAGGAGGACTCAGACAGTCATTCAGAGATTACCTTAAATCTTCCTGCCTCCCCAAAAGAACAACGCACTCCTCACGTTCGTCCCAACCCCTGTGTCAGACAGGAACAAGACCTCATCCTTATTGAGGATCAAGGAGAGTGCGAACGGGATAATCTCGGCTCACAAATAGTCACCTTAAGCCCCGAAAAAGTCACCAGCCTCAGGACAGCCACACAGGCTCATTTAAGTGTCGAACTCAACACACCTTCTGGAGCACAACGTGACTCCCAGGAGGATAGACCGAATAGATAAAATACACAAAGACCCGACCAAATGGAGCAAACCTCAAAAAATTCCCCCAGGAAGGCCTATAGTATCCGATTGCGGCAGTGAAACGTACTATACGGCCAAATTTTTAGATTTTTACTTAAATCCTCTTCCGAGGGGCCACCCCAGCTATATAAAAGACACGTATGATTTTGTCCAGAAAGTCAAAGGACTAAAAATTCCCCAAAAGGCCATCCTGTTCACTATGGATGTGGATGGCCTTTACACAAACATCGACATCCGAGAAGGAATTCAGGCCATTAAAAATATTTTTCAAAAAACTGCATTTACCTCATCACCTGCAAACAATGTGGAGCTCAATATGTGGGAGAGACGGGCAACACCATTCTGGTCAGAATGACACAACATAAATAAAACATTCAGAGAGGAAGACAAAATAACACTTATCTGGTCCAACATTTCCATAATCACGGATGGGAATCCTTCCGGGTCACGGTCCTACAGACCAACAATGGTCCGTGCCCCAGAGAAAAAGAGCAGAGAGAATTTGGATCAATAAATTAGGCACTATATATCCCCAAGGCCTGAATGAGAAGTGAATCCAGTCGAGTGAGCGACATTGATGGCGTGTGCACACTGGTTAGCGCCTACCCTCCTTAACTAACACTTCCTAACCCCTTTACCTAACCCCAACCCCTAAACCTAACCCCTAAACCTAACCCCTAAACCTAACCCCTTAACCTAACCCCAACCCCTAACCCCAACCCCTAAACCCAACCCCTAAACCTAACCCTAACCTAACCCTAACCCTAACACATCAGTTTCTTACCAGTGACATGTCCTGAGAATGAAACATGTGGATCAACGGTTGCTGATTGCTCAAAGCGATTCTGAGTGTGAGAGCCAATCAACAAATTCTACTGATTCCTTGGAGGACGATGAAAATTGATTCCCTGAAAACAAAACCCATTCATTAGTATTAGATGAGGATGTTTCAAAGAGTTCAAAAACCTCTTGATGTACAAATGGAACAGGATGAAGATGAACACGATGACACTTACTGTGTTAATTCTGGTCAAGACAGTCAAAACCAGATTCTCCTTGATAAAACATTGAACAAAGGAAATTCTGATTGTGACAATGCATCATCGGCAACATCTCATTTTACCAATTCAGGTATTACTGACTCTGATTTACCTGTCTGTGATGATGTGTCAATGCCAGTTCCTGAACAAGTGCAAGACACAATTACAACACGGGCTGGTAGAGTAGTGAAAAAAGTAAAATCAGTTAAAATAGCAAACTTGTCAAACAGATTCAAGAAAAAGTCACAGTCCCTTTTAAGTCTATTCTAATTTTCGTGATTGGGTAGGAAGTTAACTTTTACGTTTTCTTTTTGGGTTCAGTTTTTAATTGAGTGATATAAGAATAATGTGAGTGAGGATTTGTTGCATAGGTTAAGTGTGGTATGGTGTATTTGGCAACATACTTTACTAAGAGGTTTTGAGTCTTGATCCCCTCAAGATTCTCTGTATCTGTCAAGACAGATAGCTTTCATTTCTGTAACTATGGTATTTTTGCAGTGTGATTCTTTAGGAAATTCTCTTAAACTCATGCAGAATTTTGGTGAAATTAGGGAGGTGAATGTAACGGGTGTTATATTTATTTATTAATTTCACTCAAAATCTCTCTCCTTGTTATTATCATTTGTTATATTTATATAATTATTTTGTATTCTGGAAATTATTCTTTTAATATTTCATTTCATTTATTCTTTTAATATTGATTTATTTTAATTGAGATGTCATGTTTCTATTGCTATATGGTAATTTTTCAGTGTTATTAAAAATGGTGTGTGGCTCCTTTAAGATTCGTGTTCCGGTTGCTCTCGCGCGTAAGCGCGACTGAAGAGAGGTGAGTTGCGTTGAAGCTCCGTCTAAAAAGTTTGATATGAGTTCTGTTTAGTGCAATAAAACATATAATTTTGTTCAGAATGCACTTAAATCTTATTCAAATATGTATGAAGTT
>NC_068284.1:49567178-49592178 GCF_025860055.1 Xyrauchen texanus
CGGAATGTTCAGAAATTTAAATCTCAACTGACATTTTCACACACACAGACAAAAAGGGCCTGTCAGCCCTGCATCTCTCCCTCTCTCTCTCCCTCATTGCATAGGGATTTTGTATTGAACATAGCTCTGGATCACAGTGTCATAGAGACAAGGGGGCGGGCTCATTTTACTCACACGACCAATTAGTCTCTCGGGATCATTGTGAAGCTATCAAGCCACGCCCTAGCAACAATTTAAAGCACCTTAGCAACAACTCCCATAGACTTCTAATGAAAGACATCAAAGGGATATCTCCGGATAGAAGTGTCATAGAAACACAAGGGTGGTCTTGTTTGACTCGGGGCAGCAAACAGCCAATCATGAATCACCTCAACACTTCCTAGCCCCTCCCTAGCAACCATTGTCGAGCACCTTATCAACCAAAATCCATAGAGGGATATCTTCCATTCTGAATGTAACAGAGGCATGGGAGTTGGTTTATATCATTCATACTGACAAGCAGCCTTTGGAGTTTCATGATTGGCAGCTGTCAAGCCACTCCCTAGAAACTAAACAGAGTACCCTAGCAACCGTTTAGCAATAACTATATCTCTGCACCAGAAAATCAGAGAGACTTCCGGGTTCATTTATTTCAATCAGGATGGCAAGGAGACTTGATAAGTATCACTATGGTAACTGCCTAGCAACCACATGGGGTTACCTTAGCAACCGAGTAACAAATCACATATCTCTGCATCAGAAAAACGTAGAGACTTCTGGATTGACTTATTTCAATCAGGATGGCAAGTAGACTTCATTAGTATCACTATGGTAACTGCCTAGCAACCAGATGGGGTTATCCTAGCAACCGAGTAACAAATCACATATCTCTGCCCCAGAAAATAGTAGAGACTTCCGGGTTGACTTATTTCAATCAGGATGGCAAGGAGACTTCATTACTATCACAATGGTAACTGCCTAGCAACCAGATGGGGTTACCCTAGCAACCGAGTTACAAATCACATAACTCTGCACCAGAAAATAGTAGAGACTTTTGGGTTGACTTATTTCACTCAGGATGGCAAGGACACTTGATTAGTATCACTATGGTAACTTTCTAGCAACCAAATGGGGTTACCCTAGCAACCGAGTAACAAATCACATATCTTTGCACCAGAAATTAGTAGAGACTTCCGGGTTGACTTATTTCACTCAGGATGGAAAGGAGCCATGTATTGTATTACCTTGGTAACTGCATAGCAACCACATGGGCTTACCCTAGCAACCGAGTAACAAATCAAATATTTCTGCACCAGAAAATCGTGCAGATTTCTGGGTTGATTTATTTATGACCATAATTATATAAAATCTCTGTCTCTCTCTCTCTCTCTATCTATCTATCTATCTATCTGATGGTAAATATCTATCTATCTATATCTATCTCTCTATATATCTAAGGGTAAATATCTATCTATCTGAGTGTCTATCTATCTATCTATCTATCTATCTATCTATCTATCTATCTATCTATCTATCTATCTATCTATCTATCTATCTATCTATCTATCTATCTATCTATCTATCTATCTATCTATCTATCTATCTAGCAACTAAGTTAAACTTTTTTAACACTACACTGTAGAACTGGCTCATTAGAGTCATTCATTTGGGAATCAGACTAAACTGGTCACACTGTAAGTTTCACATTGTAGATTCAAAAGAACTGGCTCATTAGAGTCATTAATTTGGGAATCAGACTACACTGGTCACACTGTATGTTTCACACTGTAGATTCAAAAGAACCGGCTCATTAGAGTAATTTTTTTGGGAATCAGACTACACTGGTCACACTGTATGTTTCACATTTTAGATTCAAAAGAACCAGCTCATTAGAGTAATTTGTTTGGGAATCAGACTACACTGGTCACACTGTATGTTTCACATTTTGGATTCAAAAGAACTGGCTCATTAGAGTCATTAATTTGGGAATCAGACTACACTGGTCACACTGTATGTTTCACACTGTAGATTCAAAAGAACCGGCTCATTAGAGTCATTAATGTTGTAATCAGACTACACTGCTCACACTGTATGTTTCACACTGTAGATTCAAAAGAACTGGCTCATTAGAGTCATTAATTTGGGAATCAGACTACACTGGTCACACTGTATGTTTCACACTGTAGATTCAAAAGAACTGGCTCATTAGAGTCATTAATGTTGTAATCAGACTACACTGGTCACACTGTATGTTTCACACTTTAGATTTAAAAGAACCGGCTCATAAGAGTCATTAATGTTGTAATCAGACTACACTGGTCACACTGTATGTTCCACACTGTAGATTCAAAAGAACTGGCTCATTAGAGTCATTAATTTGAAAATCGGACTACACTGGTCACACTGTATGTTTCACATTGTAGATTCAAAAGAACCGGCTCATTAGAGTCATTAATTGGGGAATCAGACTACACTGGTCACACTGTATGTTTCACACTGTGGATTCAAAAGAACTGGCTCATTAGAGTCATTAATTTGGGAATCAGACTACACTGGTCACACTGTATGTTTCACACGTTAGATTCAAAAGAACTGGCTCATTAGAGTCATTAATTTGGGAATCAGACTACACTGGTCACACTGTATGTTTCACACTGTAGATTCAAAAGAACTGGCTCATTAGAGTCATTAATTTGCTAATCAGACTACACTGGTCACACTGTATGTTTCACACTGTAGATTCAATGATCTGATCATGTTCACAGAATTTCTTGCTTTTGTCTATGATGAGTAACAGGACTGCTCACCGTGGTACACTGAAATTCACCAGTTGGAACGTTAAAGGGCTTAATTCTCTAGTGAAGCGAAATAAAGTTCGTAATTATTTGAAACATTTGAATACTAGCATCGCCTTTATTCAGGAAACTCACCTCAGGCCTGCAGACCATCTAAAAATTAGAAAGGGCTGGGTAGGCCAACTATACCATTCTGGCTTCCCTAGTAAGTCTCGAGGTGTAGCTATTCTCATCCATAAATCAGTTCCTTTTTCAGTTTCTGAGGTTATCTCAGACCCAAATGGACGTTTTATTATTCTTGCAGGACAGATCAATGGGGTTCGCTTGATTTTGGCAAACATATATGGCCCTAATTAGGATGATGAGGTTTTTTTTAGAAAAATGTTGTTTTCCCTCCCTGATCTGCATTCCAGCCAACTAATTCTGGGTGGGGATTTTAACTGCTGTTTAGACCCTCTCCTAGACCGTTCCTCCTCTAGGCCTTATGCACAGTCTAAATCTGGTAGGATTATTCAGCTTTTTATGGAGCAATATGCCGTTTCGGATATTTGCCGTTTTTTCAATCCTAACACAAAACAATTCTCTTTCTTTTCCCCGTTCATCGCTCTTTCTCTCGTATTGACTACTTTCTGGTTGATAATAAACTGCTTCCACTGGTCAGTTCATGTATTTATAACACTATTGTAATTTCAGATCATGCAGCAGTTACATTTGACCTTGCTATACCAGGCATCTCGATGTCTAGATCTCCTTGGCATTTGAATTCTTTATTACTCAATGATCTTGATTTTATAGAGGTTATAAATGATCGTATTGATCTTTTCATCTCCACAAACTCTTCTCCAGATGTTTCAGCTAAGACAATTTGGGAGACTTGTAAGGCTTATTTAAGAGGAGAAATTATCTCATATGCGGCTTACAAGAGAAAAGTGTTGAATGAAAGGAGGGCTAATTTATCTAGTGCTTTGGCAGACCTTCAATTCATCTGTGCTAGCTCGACACAAGCAGACCACTTTGCTAAGTTTCTCACGACAAAGGCGGAGTTTGATCTGCTAGCCACGAATGAAGCAAGTGAAACGCTGCATAAGACCCGTTGTAATTATTATGAATTCGGCGATAAATCGAGTAAATTACTTGCTCACCAGTTGCGGCAGTCTGCTGCCTCACACCTTATTACTCAAATTTCCACTGCCACTGGGTCTTCAGTTAATCCTCTGTCTATTAATGATCAATTCAGAGATTTCTACATCTCTTTATACACCTCTGAGTGCATTACTGAAGAGGCTCAATTAGACCATTTTTTCAGCTCTCTAAATTTGCCTTGCATTGATTCTGATATCTCCTCTAATTTAATGGCTCATCTCACGCTGGATGAAATTAAGGCTGCTCTTAGTCTGATGCAGAATGGTAAATCTCCAGGGCCTGATGGCTTTCCGATAGAATTTTTTAAGACATTTTCTGATAAATTATCACCTCTTTTGCTAAACATGTTTAATGAGTCTTACAGTTCAGGTATCCTTCCTCAATCTCTGTGCCAGGCTACTATTTCCCTTATTCTCAAGAAAGATAAAGATCCTTCTCAATGTAGTAATTATCGCCCCATTTCCTTACTCTGTACAGATATGAAATTATTGGCTAAGATTCTGGCGAGACGTTTGGAGTCGGTTCTCCCAACCATAATTTCACCAGACCAGATAGGGTTTATTAAAAACAGACACTCTTGTCACAATATTAGACGCCTCTTGAATATCCTCTATGCTTCTTCTTCGAATGAATTCCCAGAATTAGTTATTTCCATGGATGCTGAGAATGCTTTGGATAGAGTCGAGTGGGGGGTATTTGTTTTTCACACTGAGGGAATTTGGTTTTCCCGACCAGTTTATAGCTTGGATTAGGCTTTTATACACGTCCCCAATGGCCTGTGTACGAACAAATAATAACTATTCTAAGTATTTCTCCCTTGGTCGTGGGACTAGACAGGGCTGCCCACTCTCCCCGCTGTTATTTGCATTAGCCATTGAGCCTTTGGCAGTTGCTCTCAGATCCAGCGTGATGGCTGGCATACAAAGGGGAGGGCGGTAGCATAAATTGTCTTTATACGTGGATGAATCTTTTGTTATATGTGTCGGACCCTGACACCTCCATTCCCTTGGTGCTGGACCTCCTGGCAAAGTTTGATCTAATTTCGGGCTACAAGTTAAATTTGAGTAAGAGTGAATTAATGCCCATCAATAAAGCAGCCTTGGAATACCCATTAGCATCTCTACCTTTCAGATCTGCTTTACAGAGTCTTAGGTATTTATGCATAAATGTGGCAAAAAGTTTTTCAGACTTATTTGACCACAACTTTATACCATTGCTCGGTCGTCTTGCACGGGATTTTAGTCGTTGGTCTCTCCTTCCTATGTCCCTGGTTGGTAGGGTTAACTGTATTAAGATGAGCGTGCTCCCCAAATTTGTATATTTTTTTCAATGTATTCCTATTTTTATTCCAAAGTCCTTCTTTGTTACACTTGACAGCTCTATTTTGAATTTTCTTTGGAATAAAAAGACTCCGAGGATCTGAAAAGACACTTTGCAGAAGACAAAAAAATTGGGTGGTCTGGATCATCCTAATTTTTTTATATATTATTGGGCAGCAAATATACGCTCTAATTTATATTGGTTTCATTCAAGCAACTTAGTTGATCCCCCATCCTGGTTGCACATTGAGAACATTTCGTGTAAGTCCTCCTCCCTGGCTTCCCTTTTATGTCTCCCACATACATGGTCTCTGATGAAATATTCAAATAACATAATTGTAAAAAACAATCTTAAAATCTGGACCCAATTTCTACGGCATTTTGGTCTTCATATCACCCCTTTGGTATCCCCATTACACTCTAACCCTTTATTCCACCCTTCCATTTTGGACAGTGCTTATGCCTCTTGGAGAGATCTTGGATTGGTTTCTATTGCTGACCTCTACATTGATAGTGTTTTTGCCTCTTTTGATCAGTTGTCCTCTAAGTTTAATATTCCTAGAAGCCATTTTTTCAGATACCTACAAATCCGAGACATTGTGCGTAAAAAAATGACCAACTTTCCTAATGTGCCTCTCCCTTCAGAGTTGGACTCGATTCTGTGTGTTGATCCTTGTATTAAAGGGTCAATTTCTAAATTAGTCAATATAATTGTTAATTTGCAATTTTCATCTTCTGACAACCTACGCATCGTTTGGTCGCAAGACATTGGTATTGACATTAATGAGGAGACATGGAAAGTAATCTTGGACAGGGTGTATTCCTCCTCCCTCTGCGCACGTAAGTAAGTAAAGTAAGTAAGTAAAATTTATTTGTATAGCACTTTTCTCAGATGAAGATCACAAAGTGCTTCACAACAAAAGAAAGCATAAGCAGCTCTCATAAGTACATCTCAATCACAAAACAAAATAAAATAAAATATAAGTAAAATAAGCAACACTCAAACACATACACAATAGACCGGCGTCAACCATCCTCCAAACTAATCAAAAGCCTCTTTAAAAAGCAAAGTTTTTAGCTGACTTTTAAATTTTTCCACACAATCCAAGTCACAGGCTCATACAGTGCAAGGTGGTTCATAGAGCACACTGGTCCAAGAGCAGGTTAGCTCCTATAAACCCTTCTATTGACCCTGAGTGTGACAGGTGTCATTCTGGTTCAGCTACTCTAATCCATATGTTTTGGACCTGCCCTGCCCTGTCTACCTTTTGGAAGCTAACTTTTGGCTCGTTGTCAGCCATTACCTCGGTGGATATCCCACCCTGTCCAATTACTGGTTTATTTGGGGTTCTCCCACCTGACCACCCTTTGCCTTAACACTTCTCAGATTTTGTAGCTTTTACAACTCTTTTGGCAAGACGTCTAATTCTATTGAATTGGAAGTGTCCTCACCCCCCATCTCACACCCGCTGGGTGAGAGATGTTCTCTATTTTATGAAATTAGAGAAAATTAGATACACTCTTCGCCGACCTAGCACCATTTTTGTCAAGCTCTGGCAGCCCCTTCTTGCACATGTCCAAACTCTCCAACTTGACCCTGCTCTTTGTGTTTGATTTGTCCCGTCCCCCCACCCCCAGTTCCCCTCAGCCGCCGGCCTATATGCACATACTAGTCCTATATTGCTTGGTCAATATATTGTACTATTGTATTTTATTTATTATTATTATTATTTTATTTTTTATATTTGCATATATATTTGTATTTATTATTTTGTATTTTTTTTTCTTAACTTTTGTGTTTGTTCATTGTTGCTTATCGCAGTGTTTTTTTTTTTTTGCGTGTTTGTTTGTTGTGTCTGTAATGTATCTTAAAATGTATAAATAAATCATAAAAAAAAAAACAGCTCTTCAGTGAAGCCAGGCTGACAATGTCTCATACAGCTTTTCCTCCTGTTGCAAACCAATTCCAGTTTTATCTAACATTCAGTGGGATGTTTATTGAAATCCAAACTGCAAACTTACAATATCCATGTGATGCAGTGTATGCAGACTTAAAAAATGTTTTTAATGTGACTGGATAGATAAAAATTACTCACCAAAACAGACGATTTCCATTGAGATCCATAGGAATACAGAATGTTAGGGAATACAAAGATGGCGGCGCAGTAGCTTCACTGTTGTGACATCAACAATCCAGTTATATATAGATCAGTGGTGCCCACCAATGTTCAAACCAAACCTACGCCCTTGAACAATGAGTTGTGTAGGGTCTGGACTATTCAAAGTCAGCACATTAAGAGGAAAACTGTTACAATGAAATATATGAATTAGTCCTGCTGTGTTTTTGTGGTTTGGGTTTAGTTTGGTTCACTTGTGTTCTAGATTGTTCTCCAGAGGTGTACTAACCCCAAAGTGTTGCAGTGTCCTATTCATTGGTGTGAGTAAACTTTTGCTAATAACTTTATTCATTCGATTAATGTGTTTAAACAACCACAATTATAAAAATCATTGATGCTTCAGGCACAAATACACACAACAACTGAGTCAATGCAGGTTCATTTTTAATAGTCGAGGAATAAAGCTTAGGAATGTCACAGTTTTCATTAACAGGAGACATTGAATAAAGGGTGCTTAAAAAGGATGTGTGTGTTCCCCGTTCCCATTTGTTGCTACACATGCTTATGTAAGGTGTGAGTACTGTTGTGACTTTTACATGTGTAGATATCTTGGAGAGCAGTGGACATTTAACACAATAAACCAAATAACATCTTTAGTTCCTTTTCTAAGTCTGTCAGGGAAAAGATGGGCACAGACACTCGGATGTCCCATGTTCAGAAAGCGTTACAGTCAGGATGGTAATGATATATATATGCAAATGATATATTGGACATCTGTGTTTCTTCCATATGGGTGATGGCCTAAATTTAAAACACACAAAGTATTTGAAAAGTATCACACAGATATTTTCAGGTTGATAATTAAAGATTTAATGATTTCCAACTATTTGATGATTTTAATTAGATTTAGTAAATATCAGGAGTTTGTTTCTCCTGTTTTAATAACTGGTGATAAGTTTAACATCATATAAATGTTTTATGAATACGGCTCATACCCCCCCCCACCACCACCACACACACACCACACAACAAAATATAGTCAAGAACAGGAACAGGAAATGAGTTTGTAATTTTGTAATTAGCAAACAATGACAATAAAAGCCTCTAATAACTCTCTTCAAAGAACATTGCTTTCATATTGAAGGAGATTTATTTGGTTTCTTTAATGTGAATTCAGGGTTTATGATAGATAGGTTTGTTAATATCAGTTTGGCATTGTCCTCCGAATACAGAGAATGCCTGACCATAATCTTGGGACAGTCCTGCTTCCAGATTATTCAGACTCAGTTCCAGGAGTGTTCCGGTGTCGTCGTTCGGACCTTTATGAGCCTTTGACACCCACTTTTTACAATTTTTGTCAAAGCAGCAAAAGGCATTCCAGAAGTACTTTGGTATGTTCACTCTATTGTTCATTAGTTTGCTTGGATTGCTCGGTACTGTTCCTGTCACGATGTATGCAATATTATTATTCAGTTGGCAGTTTGTATTCATGTAATTAAGAACAGCTCTCTCCATTTGATTCCACACACCCCTGTTGAAGCGCAGGTGCTGTGGAGCTGCGTTGGTCAGGGTGAAGGTGGCAAACGCTGTGCACTGATCGTCTGCCTGAGACACGGGGTACAGGTGACCCTTGTCATATCCAGTTTTATCATAATCATCATTGATTGCTTGTTTCTGACCCAAGTTTTTGACATTGCTTTCAGTGGTCATTTCAGGACTGCCGTTGATGTCGTCAAGCTGTAAAAAAATGTTTTCAGTTATTCATTGATGTAGGAAACACAAAACAGACAAACAAAACAAACAATGTTCTGCAATCAATTGTAAAAGATATGGACACTATAGCAAATAGCTGTTCTATGCAAGGCATTAGGGGGAAATGAACATTTAAAATCGGGATATCATCTTGGTGAAAGCTATAGTGACATTTTGAAAAAAATATATAAATATATATCTCATGATGCTTCTGACCAACTCCTCTGTCCTTTATCACATCAGCCTTCACTTGTCTGTCTAATGAGAAGTTAAATAAAAACAATCAACCTTTGAAGCAATGTACATATTAAATATACAGTTTTGTCAGGATTGAAAAGTGTATTTTATATGATAAAAACAAAAACAACAACAACCTGCACACAGTAAAAGAACAGCATAGCACTGCATTATGGGTTATAATGTGACATACCCATAAGCCTTTGCGCTTGAATAAGTATGTATGCTTTGGAAATGCATTGGGGCTACAAAAATAAAACAAACAAAAAAACATGTACAAAAGTTTTTATTCAGTCTGAGTTTAATTAGTGTTGTTGTTATGTTATCAATAGTTGTGTTTTTTTTAAAGTCACCATTATGGTGATTAATGTTTTCTTGAGCACCTCAGACCTTCTTTATTATTATATTATGATCTTCCGGCCAGTCCATTTGTGTTTAAGTAAAACACGAATTGATGCTCTGTGATAGCCGGAAGACAAAACTTAAGGTCAGACTGAAAATCTGATCCTACTTCTTAAACGGCATTAAACGTGTCAATAGTGATGCATTACACATTAAAGCAAAAACAGTAAAGGATATTTCAGCAAAATGATATCAACAAAATGTGTGTTTGATGTTTTTGATGAAGTTACAGAATAACAGAAGTTGTTAACAATACACACACAGATATCAACTCTCAGCATACAAAATGCAACAATGGTGACAAACAAACAAACTTTTACATAAAAAAGTAAAAGCTGAACATTAAAATACAAGTATCTTAGACTGGAACAAAAACAACACCAAAAATTAACCAGCAAATAGTAAAAAATCTAAGTAAATTCTTCATGCCGCAGTGCATGCTGGGAACATAGCTGTTAATTTCAACAACAGTAGACAGTAAGTAATTTAACAGCAATATGCATCTAAATTGCAGATGTATATTGTAGCTGTCAAAAACAGGATCTTGTTGTTAATTTCAAGAACGGTAACAAATCGTATTTTTACAGTATAATGCTGGCAACCACAGCTGCCAGTACTTTACTGTTTTTTTATAGGATGCTTTTTTTACAGTGTGGACACTTGACATGTCCTAGTTAAAATGGCACGTCCCTCTCGCTCTTCAGACAGGTGCTTTTACATTGATGAATGTAGGACTCAGGGAATGCTGTCTTTAAACACATTAGCTGACCTATTTTCATTTCTGTATTTTAGTTATAATTGTTTAATAGGCAGTTTGGGTGCGTTATATAATTGAACCGTTTTGTCCAACTATATGCAACGTTTTTGACATAGGAGGAGGGAGAGGATTGTGGGAACGGCGAGGATCATGGCAGTAGGGGGAAAGCGCACCAGTTTCAGGATTGGAGCAGAAGGACACCAGTTGGTGAAAACAATATTAAGATCTTCATGTTATTGTGAGGATGAAGAGGAATTATTGGAGTTTTCATTCATCAACAAACACTAGAAATGATGAAAGGGTGTGTAGACTTTTGATATCCACTGTATGTGGATATCAGGAAGGACAGGGAAGAAGGACAGGGAAGAAGGAAATAGGGGAGGAAGTTATAAAGTATGTACAGGGGGTACACAATGGAAAAATGGAAGCTATTATAGTAGATATTGTAGTATATAATGAGAAAATGAGGGTAGTGAATAATATAATTCTCGTAAAAACACTGATGGTGAAATCACAATTTGATGATTTTGTTAGTGAAGATTTAATGGACATGAGTTGTGGGGCAGTGGTAAAAGGGATGGAAGGGTTACAGAAGTATGTATTGATTTTAGCAATTGAGTGATCCTTAATTATGGGGAGTCAAAAAGGATGTATGGAATATATGCAGTGTAATGCCATGTGATTCTAGTTATTCCAGGTTTTGACTCATATCCTTAATTCTTTCCATCTTGATTAAGCACTCGCAATCTGGAATCCATGAAATCTTTATCCTTGTTTATTACTTAACAGATTCACATTTCTTCCATCTTTACAGTATTCACTTATTCATCGACTTACTTTGACAACTTTTTACTTTACTTAGTTGAGGATTACGATCAAAAGCTTGTATTATTCCACACTTTGTCTCTTCAGCACTTACACCGGCTGCCCTTCATGAACATGCGCAGAATAACCAAAACACATTATCCAATAGCAGTTATATAGAATAAAGAAATAAACATGAAATATCTAAAGAACAAAAATATTATAGTAATACATTTAAATAATATTAATCAGAAATATGTACATCAGTATTGATATTTCAATAAGTTCTAGTATAGCAGGAAAGTGTGAATGCTAATGAGTGATTGTTTTCTAATTGATATTAGCAAAGGAGAATAGAAGAGAAAATAGTGCTAGTATTTTTATTTCCTAACCTAACCCTAACGATAAGAGAATAATTAGAGGGAAAACCTGACGCACGCTTATAAATGGTAGATGTTAAGGATTAAAGGCTGAAAACGGATATGCGATGCTAAAAAACTAGCAGGCTACAAACACAGACTCTAGCTAGGCGCCAGCAGCAACAGGTAAAATACACGCAGATGAAACGCGGTAAAATGACAAAGGACAAAACGATGAACAATGAATATAACAATGAACGATTGAGAATAAGAATAAGCAATGCTAAGCAGGCTACAAGCAAACACTCGAGCAGCGTGCCGTCAGCAACAGAAAGTCCAGTGAGAGTGCAGTTTAGGACGCAGTCTTATATAGAATTGGAACGGATGAGAATGAGTTCTGTATCAGTGTGGGGTTAAGGAAGTAGAGAAACATCTGATGGTTGAATGTGCTAGAAATAGGGAAGTGGGTTTAGAGGTAGGGGATGAGTTTAGGGTTAGGGTTAGGGTATAGGGAATAAAAGTAGAAAAGGTAGAGACGTGGCTAGATATACAGGGAAATGTGTTAGATATCAGAAACATTTAAGAATAAATCATAAAAAGGGGGTACAAAAGGCAAAGGGTTGTGCTTATAACAACGAGTATGGAAAATAAATAAACTAGGGAGGAAGAAAAACATAATGATCAGTATGTGGTGACGTAAGCTTAGCGGAGCTTGGTGGCCATTAACCAAACACTTGTGGATTTACATTTTGTGGCAGCGGGCGTGGTCAAGCACCCGTCCGGGAGAAAAGCGGTAAGGGTGCTCACACCTGAGCTAAATTATGTCTAACACCTGTCTCTAATTGCAGTAGCGTGAGGAGAGCGGATAAAAGCCAGCAGCCACAGAGCATCGAGAGGCTGACAACACGGCAGAGAATAAGTGTGTGTGTGAAGAAAATTAAATTAATTAAGCTGAAAAATAAAGCTTACCCCTTAAGCTGACGTCTGTTTCCGTCCCTTCCTTGGTCCGCTTTACACTGGTGCCGAAACCCGGGAATTGAAGGAACACTTTTTTTTTGTGTTCCAAGTTATGGAACAGAGTCGCCCCATAGAGTCCTACCAGCTGGCGGAAGTCCTCCAGTCCCTCGCTACTCTCCATCAAGGCCACCAACAATCCCTGCTTGAGCTTCGGCAGGATCAAGATCGACCTTTCTTCGAGATCATGCGGGCTCAGGCAGAGGACCGACTCGCTATCCGGAGCCTCCTCAGCCAGGAGACTGCGTCGGCCCCAGCCGCGACCCCGGACACCCAGGGTCCGTGCCTGCCCCCCGCAGGGATGGAGGATTTGTGAGACCAACTTCCCAGCCGTGGGAGAAACCGCCTACCCCTTCCCCGTCCTTCAGCCGCTCTCCTCCTCAGGTGGGGGCGCCCGCCAGCACGGGTGCGGCCGTGGCGCCTGGGCCGGTCTGCTGGAGGTGCGGAGACCCGGACCACTTCCGGGATCAGTGTCCGCTGATGGAAATAGGGATGGTGGTGCGGGTCTCCGACTTCCCGCAGGCTGCCCCCGATCGGGCTGGAGCGTACCGTATTCCGGTAAGGATCCAAGGGGGTACATACCAAGCATTGTTGGATACAGGCTGTAACCAGACCACCATCCACCAAAGCTTGGTTCAACCCGGGGCTTTGGGTTTAGCTAAACTGGTGAGGGTGAGGTGTGTGCATGGGGATGTTCACAAGTAAATTCAGGGGGAAAAACCATAGTGTGGAGGCAGCGGTTAGTTCCCGCCTCACCCATCCACTAATCTTGGGTACTGATTGGCCGAATTTCAAAGATATTTTAGAGGGTATTTGTGCGGATGGGTCCTGCATAAAGAGGTGTGCGGTGTACGATGCTTTGGCAGGGGAGGCGGAGCTGGGGCCGTCCTCGGCTGCTTGGAATGACGAGGGAAGGGGCGAGGTGGCCGCCCCTCCTCTCAGGGAATTCCCTGAGGGGGACTTCCCTCTAGAGCAGTCGCGGGACAAAACCCTTAAACATGCTCTTGACCAAGTGAAAGTAATTGATGGTCAACAGCTCCGGCCGGGCATTGCCATTGCATACCCATATTTTTCGCTTATTAAAGATCGGTTGTACAGAGTGACGCAGGACGCTCAAACAAAGGAGGAAGTTGTTGATTCCACGAAGCCGCCGGGAAATGGTTTTCCCGGCGGAAAACGTTCTTGATCTTAGAGCAAAACTCCACACACTGGGGAAATTAACACAGGAGAATTTGCTCCAGGCTCAAGAGCGCCAATGCGGCTGTATGACAGGGGTGCTCAGCTACGGGAATTTGCACCGGGAGATAAAGTGCTTGTATTACTCCCAACATCGAGCTCTAAATTACTCGCCAAGTGGCAAGGACCTTTTGAGGTCACACGACGAGTAGGGGATCTCGATTATGAGGTTAAGCGTACCGATAGAGGGGCGTGGCAAATATATCACCTCAACCTCCTGAAATTGTGGAGAGAAGAGGCGGCCTCTGTGGCGTTAGCAACGGTAGTTCGGAGAGGGCGGAACTCGGACCGGAGGTAAACAAAGCCCGCAATCTCAACATCCCGGTTCCTTGTGGAGACCACCTCTCACCACGCCAACTTCGCAGAGGTTTCCGAATTACAAGAGGAGTTCTTGGACGTGTTTTCTCCTCTACCGGGCCGCACAAACATCATACATCACCATATCGAGACCGAGCGGGTGTGGTGGTACGTTGCCACCCCTATCAGCTTGCCCGAACATAAAAAGAAAGTAGTTAGAGAAGAATTGGGCCGATGCTTGAGATGGGAGTAATAGAAGAATCCCACAGCGATTGGTCCAGCCCGGTCAGTCCTTGTTCCCAAGAGCGACGGGTCTGTACGATTCTGTGTGGATTATAGAAAATTCAACGCGGTGTCTAAATTTGGCGCGTACCCAATGCCCGTGTTGATGAACTGCTTCGATCGGTTAGAGTGCGGCTCGATTTTACTCGACTTTGGATCTAACAAAGGGTTATTGGCAGATCCCCTTGACACCAATATTCCGTGAAAAAGCGGCCTTCACCACGCCGTTCGGATTACACCAATTCGTGGCGCTTCCTTTCGGTTTGTTCGGGCACCGGCCACGTTTCAGCGTCTCATGGATAGGATCCTCAGACCGCATACTGCTTACGCCGCTGCCTATCTAGACGACATCATTATTTATAGTAATGATTGGCAGCGGCACATGCAACATCTGAGGGCCGTCCTGAGACGGCTCACGGCAAACCCGAAAAAGTGCGCGGTTGGCCGTGTGGAGGTACGGTATCTGGGGTTCCACTTGGGTCATGGCCAGGTGCGTCCCCAAATTGACAAGACCGCGGCGATTGCGACTTGCCCTAGACCCAAGACCAAAAAGGGGGTGAGGCAGTTCCTGGGGCTGGCTGGCTATTACAGAATATTTGTGCCCAACTATTCGGATATCACCAGCCCGCTGACTGACCTCACTAAAAAGGGGGCTCCAGATCCGGTCCAATGGTCAGAGCAGTGCCAACAGGCGTTTAAACAGATTAAAGCTGCACTTTGTGGGGGGCCACTTTTGCATGCACCTGACTTCTGTCTCCCTTTTGTATTGCAGACGGAGGCTTCAGACAGAGGGCTGGGGCCGTACTCTCGCAGGTGGTGGAGGGAGAGGAGCGCCCGGTGCTGTACATTACTAGGTACAGCACCGTAGAGAAGGAGTGTCTGGCCATCAAGTGGGCGGTCCTCACCCTCCGATACTACCTGCTGGGGCGGGCCTTCACCCTCTGCTCGGATCATGCCCCACTGCAGTGGCTCCACCGCATGAAAGATACTAACGCCCGGATCACCCGTTGGTATCTGGCCCTCCAGCCTTTAAGTTCAAGGTGGTCCACAGACCGGGGGCAGATGGCTGCCGCTGACTTCCTCTCCAGAAATGGGGGAGTGGTAGGCAAGCCGGATGACGCCCGACCTGAGTCCGAGAGAAAAGCGGTAAGGGCGCTCACACCTGAGCTAAATTATGTCTAACACCTGTCTCTAATTGCAGTAGCGTGAGGAGAGCGGATAAAAGCCAGCAGCCACAGAGCATCGAGAGGCTGACAACACGGCAGAGAATACGTGTGTGTGTGAAGAAAATTAAATTAATTAAGCTGAAAAATAAAGCTTACCCCTTAAGCTGACGTCTGTTTCCGTCCCTTCCTTGGTCCGCTTTACACATTTACATTTAATCATTTGGTAGATACTTTAATCCAAAGCACACTTTGTTGTGTTTTATGTTGGTAATTTGTAGGGCAAGGCTGGGTGACATATTGATTCCATGTCCCTGTTGTGTTTGTCCAAGGTAAATATCGTTTCATACTTTGGTACATTATTGTAAAGCAGTTTAAGTACGGTTTGATTCGGTTTTGATACAGAAGTGTAGCGGGTTGTTTGTGTTTTAATTGTAGTCTTTTATAATGGTAATGCAGTCATGCACAGAATGATTGAGAGGCTTCAAATACTATAAATGTATTTGGTTAATAAAGACTTTAAAGACGTGCAATGAAAGACAGCTATGTAGTTCTTTATTTTGCATTGATATTTGTATAGGCACAGCGTCTGAAGGCTTCAGGGGTATATGTTGGTATTTAACTTTATTGCTGAGCTGATGTTAATTGTGTACGCTGTTTTCGCTGGGTTTTGTTTTCATAGTGTTTTCACTTACAGAGTATTCACTGAAAGAGATTTCAATTTATGTTTGCTTTCAGTGGTATTGTGTTTTGGAATTATTATTGTTGCATTATTTTCGTTTATATTCTGATTGTGTTTTGTTTGATATATATATCAATATATAAAATGGATGCTGCTGCTCACTGCACATTAACCCCATCATTAATGCTATAAGACTAGGGTAGTTTTTGTACTGACGCTAAGGATTTCTCTCTTGGTTTACTACACTGTAGTATTACAGTTTTTACGATTGCTATGACAGATTTTTCAATACTTTTAACAATTTTCCAAAACTCTTAACACAGTTAGCACTACATCCGTCTGTGTAAGCTATACTATTAACACATTTCTTGTTGCTTTAACACAAAATGCATACAATTAACACAAATTTAAAATGCTTCAACTTCTTTTACACACAAGCTCAACCAAGACCAAAACAATGTAATTTTACAGTCAAATTTACAAATGCTTTCACACTGTATGTCAGAACAGATAACATCATGTTCTAAACATAACTTATGTAGGCTAAAGTCAAAGTGAACAGCTGTTCATATTGTGAATTGAAACACAAATATATTCCCTGTATCTTATTCCATTGCTAATGAGAAACAGCTTATTGAAGTTATGCAAATATATAAATCACAGCTGATTCCCATCTAGGAAGCACACTCAGGTGTTGAGGTTCTTTCAATCACATGATCGTATGTTTTAAAAGAGGACTCTTTGGGCTGATCTTGTGTGGAAAAGGAACAATATAGAGCAACACAAAAAAAGAAAGAAAGAAAGAAAGAAAAAAATAAATGCCTGCACGAGGGAGAAGAAGACGAGTACCAGGACAAGGGAGAGGAGTGGGGCAAGGGCAAGGACAAGGGAGAGGAGTGGGGCAAGGGCAAGGGAGAGGAGTGGGGCAAGGGAGAGGAGTGGGGCAAGGTAGAGGGAGAGGAGTGGGGCAAGGGCAAGGACAAGGGAGAGGAGTGGGGCAAGGGCAAGGGCAAGGGAGAGGAGTGGGGCAAGGTAGAGGAGTTAGAATGCGTAGTGGCGCTCAAAGAAGGACCAGAGCTAGGGTAACTGATCAAATAAGAGCTACTATCATTGACCATGTCATAAACCACGGGCTATCATACAGAGTAGCTGGTGAACGAGTACAGCCAAATCTCAGCCGAGACACAGTGGCATCCATTCTCCGTATTTTCAGAGAAACCAACAGGTAGGATATTGCTTCTCCTACAGCAAAGTGTAAATAATTTTACCATTTATTAGAGTGACTGTATGCCTCTGGTCTCTAAAATGTAACTGTATTTTGTCCCTCTAAGGATTCAACGTCTACCTCCCACAGGGGGCAGAGGAAAGCTCCTGAATGAAGAACAGGAACTTGCTATTGTCAACATGGTGATTGCTGACAATGAAATAAAACGTATCGGTTACCTAACGTAACCTCGGTTCTCTCTAGATGAGGGAACGAGTATTGCGTAAGCTAGCTTACGCTACGGGAAAGATTCATCTTTTCTGAAATATTGAAGCCAAAAAATTATCCTTAATTTTTGTATCCATTGTCAACGCAGTGCGGCAGCTGCAGACCTTGAGCAGGCTAGCTAGCGAGCTCATAGGTTGCTCTGCGGCAACTGCTGCAGCCTATAGACGAGCTTGGGCGAACTCGCATCCAATGCGAGGCGTCCGCGCGCTCACTGCATCAAAGCCCGCCAAAATGGGCGTGACTTGAGTGCATAAAAGCGTAGTTCGTAGACTGGAAACCTGTTTTTCATTGACTGAAGCGAAAAGTCGCTCGTGGTGCGAGCACGGCCGGCTATGCAATACTCGTTCCCTCATCTAGAGAGAAAAGAGGTTACGTTAGGTAACCGATACATTCTCTTACGAGAGGTTCTCTCGTATTGCGTAAGCTAGCTTACGCTACGGGAACCCATTGTCAATGCCGTGCGCGCCAAGCATCCACTGTATGAGCCCCAGGGAATTAAGGGGGACCCGGGGTAGCCCTTATGAGTGGGGAAATAATATTTGGCCGGCAAGAATGCGGGTCATTGATTGTGTAATACATAAGCACACAGTGGGAAGGGAACGACAGAGCGGCGGTGCCGGTCTTGTGTGGAATGTGTCCCATCAGTGCAGCTCACCAGGGGAGCTGTAGCGTATTAAACCGCTAGTAGTTTTGCCTGCAGAGCGGGCACTTCCATATTGTAAAATCTGACAAAGGTGGAGGGGGAAGTCCATCCCGCTGCCACACATATGTCGTGAATGGAAATCCCGCTGGACCATGCCCACGAGGATGCCATGCCTCTAGTGGAGTGAGCCCTAATGCCCAACGGGCATGGCAGGTCTTTTGACGCGTATGCAGCAGCAATAGCGTCCACTATCCATCTAGATAGTGTCTGTTTCGAGGCGGCGAGACCTTTGGTGCCTCCTCCGAACGAAACGAAAAGCTGCTCAGAGCGTCTGAAAGCGGCGGAGTGCGCACTATACAATCTCAGTGCTCTGACCGGGCAAAGGAGATTGGCCTCGCGTTCGCTATCGGGTGCTGGCAGCACCGATAGGGAAATGACCTGTGCTCTGAAAGGAGTACCGATCACCTTGGGAACATAGCCGTGTCTAGGCTTTAAAATGACCTTGGAGTCACTTGGTCCAAACTCAAGACACGCAGCACTGACTGACAGCGTGTGAAGGTCTCCCACACGTTTGACTGATGACAGGGCAGTCAGAAAAACGGTTTTGAGTGAAAGGTATTTCAAATCCATGGATTGAAGTGGTTCGAAAGGGGGGCTTTCATAGTTTCGAGAACTATAGAAAGATCCCAGATAGGAACCGATGGGGGGGCGCGGGGGTTCATCCTTCTAGCTCCCTGAGGAAGCAGATGACCAGCTCGTTTTTACCCCATGACTGGCCGTGTAGGGGTTCAGCGAACGCCGCAACGGCCACCACATACACTTTGAGCATGGATGGGGATCTGCCCTTATCCAGCAGCTCTTGTAGAAATACGAGCAGCGACGACACCCCACATGTCCGCGGGTCCAGGTCTCTGTCGGTGCACCATTTTGAGAACACAGACCATTTTGACGCATAGAGTCTTCTCATGGAAGGGGCTCTAGCGTGTATGATGGTGTTTATTACTCCTTCTGGCAAAGCGACGGGTAGTCGTTGATCACCCACGCATGCAGCGCCCAGCGCTCTGGGTGGGGATGCCAGATTGTGCCGCGAGCTTGAGAGAGGAGATCTGCTCTCACTGGGATGGGCCACGGCGCTGTCAGTGACAGCTCCGTAAGCTCCAGGAACCATGTCTGATTCTCCCAACGCGGGGCTATGAGGAGCACCGAGTGACGCATTTCCCTGATCCTCTGCATTACCTGTGGCAATAGCGAGACGGGAGGGAAGGCGTAAAAAGCGGGCGTCTGGGCCAGTCCTGGGCCAGCGCGTCCTCGCTTTTCGAGAAAAATATTGGGCAGTGAGAGTTCTCTTTGGACGCAAAGAGGTCTATCTCTGCTCTGCCGAATAGGTGCCATAACGTCTGGACTGTTTGAGCATGCAGGGACCATTCCCCTGGGGGAATATTGTCTCTGGACAGTCTGTCCGGGCCGTCGTTCAGGTGGCCTGGCACGTGCGTCGCCCTCAGCGAGCGCAGGTGGCACTGGGACCAACTCAGTATGCGTTTCGTCAGATGGAATAGGTTCCTGGATCTGACACCGCCCTGACGGTTTAGGTAGGATACCACAGATCTGTTGGTGGTGACCCTGGACGTGGTGACCCTGACTGACCGGGAGAAAGCGCACGAGCGCGTACTCGACCGCTATCATTTCCAGACAATTTATGTGAAGGAGCTTTTCCTGAACTGACCATAGGCCGAAAACCGGACAGCCCTCGCAGACCGCGCCCCAACCCGTGTTGGACGCGTCTGTCGAGATGACTTTTCGGCGAGATACAGCTCCCATTGTCACTCCCCGCTGATACCATTCAGCCACTGTCCAGGGCTGCAGAGCTGAAATACAGGTCTGAGTCACCTTGATGGGCTGGCGGCCTGTGGCCCAAGCCCGGCGAGATGCGCGGGTGTTTAGCCAATGCTGAAGCGGGCGCATGTGCAGTAAACCCAGCTGAAGTACTGCTGCGGCTGAGGCCATGTAACCTAGCACTCTCTGGAATTTCTTCAGAGGCGTGAGGCTGTTCATCTGAAAAGATGCGGCTAGTCGCGCGCGCCGTGTAGATAAGCGAGCCGTCATTGCCACGGAGTCTAGTTCTATTCCAAGGAAGGAAATTGTCTGACTGGGCTGTAGTGAGCTCTTGGTCCAATTGAATGCAAGACCCAAACTGTTCAGATGGCTGAGGAGAACTGCTCTGTGAGACAGAAGCTCCATATGTGACTGTGCCATAATCAGCCAGTCGTCCAAATAGTTCAAAATTCGCAAACCCTGTCTCCGCAGGGGTGCGAGCGCCGCATCCATGCACTTCGTGAAAGTACGGGGTGCTAAGGACAGGCCAAACGGAAGGACAGTGTATTGATAAACCTGGCCGTCGAAGGCGAATCTCAAGAATGGCCTGTGACGGGGATTTATCTAAATCTGAAAGTATGCATCTTTCTGATCGAGAGAAATAAACCAGTCCCCCTGGCGCACATGCGCGAGGAGTTTCCTGATTGTAAGCATTTTGAACGGTCTTTTTGCAAGCACCTTGTTCAAAACCCTGAGATCTAATATGGGTCTGAGGCCGCCGTCTTTCTTGGGAACAAGAAAATAACGGCTGTAAAGCCCCGACTCGCTCAGAGAGGGTGGCACTTTCTCTATGGCCCTTTTGCACAGAAGGCTTGCTATTTCTGAACGAAGCATGCACGCTGCTTCCGTGTTCACAGTGGTTTCGAGCCGCGGTCTGAAGCAAGGAGGGCGGCGATCGAACTGTGGCAAATAGCCCTGTTGTATTGTGCTTAACACCCACTTGGATATCCCTGGAATAGCTTCCCACGCTTTGAAGCGTAACGCTAGAGGGTGAATGGCCAATTCGCTCTGATTGCCGCACACAGAGCGCTGAACAAAATGTGTGAGCGCGTTTAGTGTGTTTATGCATGATTGCTCGCAGACAGCATGAACAGGCTGTTCTGTGAGTGACTTCCCGATTGGAATGAATGGGGAAAGAGTCACATCTGTTACGTGATGCGCAAGCATAGTCATGGGCACGGGACTTACACACAGAGGAATGTTTGCTGGCCGTGTAACAGAGCGGGCAGAGAATGGGCGCGCGCACGTATTCGTGGGCGCATTTATTGACTCTAGCGCTCGAGTGGTTCGTAACCGCTTTATGTGAGCGTGCTCTGGTGGGGACACGAGACGTGCAGTGCTTGTGTGTAGAGGTGAACACTGGATTGTGGGCACATTTTCTACACATAGGGCTGGTCGTGTGACAGAGCGGGCAGAGAATGGGCGCGCGCACGTATTCGTGGGCACATTTATTGACTCTAGCGCTCGAGCGGTTCGTAACCGCTTTATGTGCGCGTGCTCTGATAGGGGCACGGGATGTGTTATGCTTGTGTGTAGGGGTGAACACTGGGTTGTGGGCACATTTTCTACACATAAGACATGTTTGCTCTTTACAAGATTTATTTGGGCTGCCGTGAAAACGGCGTTTGAGTGCAGGCAAGCGGGCAGTGTCACCAGCTTGTTGGCTGCTAAATTCACCACTGCAGTAGCCTGAGAGAAGGGGACTAACAGGGGGCGAAGCGTTGACGGTGGTCCGGCCGCGGCGGGACTGAGCCGTCGTTTGTTCAACACAGTTAGGAAGACTTCGGCTGCTCGGGTTTCAGCGTTACCTTAGATCGAGGCCCGCGGGGGGGCGGCGGTCTGTGGCGGCTGTCTGAGCGCGATCGAGGGCGGCCGCCCTGTCGACGCTGAGAAGTCTGAGTTTGTTGAACTGGGCGCTGTGAAGAGGCTCGTGCAGGAGGCTGATCACGTGAGCGGCCTGCAGAGGAGCTAGCGCGATGCGGCAGGAAGAGGTTCATGGCGTGGGTGGCTTTCTGGACTTCTGAGAAGCGGTCAACAATGCCACTCACCGCGGAGCCGAAGAGACCGGTCGGAGAGAGAGCGGTGCGTTGAAGAACGTGGAGCGCTCTGCTTCTCCCATGTCCGCTAGTGTTAGCCACAAGTGTCTCTCGGTCACAGTCAGCGAGGCCATGCACTTCCCTAGAGCTTGGGCTGCAGCTTTGGTAGCGCGAAGGGCGAGGTCTGTCGCGCTTCGTAGATCAGTAACAGCTTCTGGGTGCCTGCCTTTCTCATCCCACTCCCGAAGAAGGTCTGCTTGTAAGATCTGTAAAACGGTCATTGAGTGCAGAGCAGATGCGGCTTGGCCGGCGGCGGAATAGGCGTGGCCAACATAGGCAGAAGTCGCTCTGCAGGCCTTAGACGGGAGCACAGGCTTGGAATGCCATCTCGCGGAGGGCGGACAAAGGTGTGCTGCTACCGAGTCCTCGACCGGGGGGATGGAGGAGTAGCCTCTCTCAGTGGCGCCGTCCACCCGACGCAGAGAGGTGGAGACGTGGGAACGGGACCTGGCTGAAAAGGAGCGTTCCACGACTTTGAAAGCTCCGTGTGTAATTCTGGCAGGAAGGGAGCGGCGCGGGCGCTGGTGTAGAGCGGCGATGGCTTTGAAGAAAGCAGCCGTCGAGTCTGTTGGGTGCCTGCTCAGGGGGCGGTGACCACTCGAGCCCGAGGCGGTCGACGGCCTGTGTGAGGAGGCGTGTTAACTCCCCTTCGACTCCGGCGCGGGTCCTGCTGGATTCCTGGGCCAAGGAGGAGGCTTGGGAGCCTGACCACTCCTCGCTGTCCGAAGCCATGATGGAACAGCGGCCCGTATCCTCCGCCTCATCATCCGAGATGGCAGCAGTGCGGCCGCTCGCCGGCAACTGCGCGTCCCGGGGGGGCGGGGAGGGTGAAAGCGATGCTCGAAGGAGAGGCTCCGGCGAGGCAGTCGCTTCAACCACAGTTTCCGGCAGCCTCTGTGAGCGGCGCTTATTCCTGCGCAGCTGAAGGTAAGGCGGCGCGGCGGTTTCTGCTTTGAGCGCTTCGAGTCGAGCCCGCAGGGTCAACATCGGTAGCTCCTCACAGAAATCGCATCCGCCCTCAGTGAGGGCAAGCTCTGCATGCCCCAGTCCCAGGCAGAGAGCGCAGATGATGTGGCGGTCTCCTGTGCTGAGAAGGGCGCGACATGAGGCGTAAGTGGAGCGAGGCATCTTGAAAAAGACGCTCGTACTTTTTTGTGAATAGTTCGTGAGAACTAGCTTGCTGAATAAAAGGATACGTCGTCGGATGGCGTAGCTCGCAGGATGGCTGAAGGTGGCTGAGACGGCCGGCTTCTTCTAGCGCTGTCCACGCTTGCTTGATGCCCCTCGAACGGTGACGCGGCTTCCAGGTCAGCGATGCGAAGAGCTTCGCTGAAGAGATGAAAATCAGGGTTCCAGCCTACGAACTACACTTTTATGCACTCAAGTCACGCCCATTTTGGCGGGCTTTGATGCAGTGAGCGCGCGGACGCCTCGCATTGGATGCGAGTTCGCCCAAGCTCGTCTATAGGCTGCAGCAGTTGCCGCAGAGCAACCTATGAGCTCGCTAGCTAGCCCGCTCAAGGTCTGCAGCTGCCGCACTGCGTTGACAATGGATACAAAAATTAAGGATAATTTTTTGGCTTCAATATCTCAGAAAAGATGAATCTTTCCCGTAGCGTAAGCTAGCTTACGCAATACGAGAGAACCTCTCGTAAGAGAACTGAAGGACATTCAGTCCAGAGTTGTAGAGGACAACCTTGTCTTTGGGAACATTGCAGAAATCAGCATAACATCCATTTCTCGGACTCTAGCTAAACACAGAGTTCGAATGAAACAACTATACAAAGTTCCTTTTGAAAGGAACAGTGAGCGCATCAAAGAACTCAGTCACCAATACGTCCAGGTAAGGTTATGCAATACAGTCATTACTGTACTATACACAGTGTGTTTTGCAGTAAACTACTCTATAAACCTGGAGTACATTAGGACATACAGTAGATATACAGCAAAGCATTTAAATACACTGTGTCTAATTACTTTCAGAGAGTCATGGAGTTGGAGGCCAATCAAGTCCCACATGAAATTATTTATGTTGATGAGGCTGGCTTCAACTTAGCAAAAAGGCGTCGCCGTGGGAGAAACATAATTGGCAAAAGGGCCACAGTTACCGTGCCGGGCCAGAGAGGAGCCAACATTACCATGTGCCTGCAATCTCCAACAACGGTGCACTCCTGCATAAATGTGAGATTGGCCCCTACAACACAGACCGCCTTCTCCTGTTTTTAGAAGACCTGCACGAAAGACTGGTGCCAGAGGTAGAAAGGGGACAGGTGGGAGACCACTTGCCAATATATGTGATCATATGGGACAATGTGGCATTCCACCATTCCCGTGCAGTCACAGCCTGGTTTGACGCCCATCCAAGGATGATGTCCCATTTCCTTGCCCCTTACTCCCCTTTCCTCAACCCCATTGAGGAGTTTTTCTCAGCCTGGAGATGGAAGGTTTTTGACCATCGTCCACATGACCAAATGTCCCTCCTGGATGCAATGGATGCTGCATGCCAAGACATCACAGCTGAACACTGCCAGGGGTGGATAAGGCATGCCAAAAGATTCT